>NC_133161.1:68680530-68983560 GCF_040802235.1 Manis javanica
CAACATCGTACTTAACAGCGAGAAGCTGAAAGCCTTTCCTCTACGATTGGGAACAAGACAGGGATGCCCACTCTCCCTGCTGTTATTCAACATAGTACTGGAGGTCCTGGCCACAGCAATCAGACCAAACAAAGAAATACAAGGAATCCAGACTGGTAAAGAAGAAGTCAAACTGTCACTATTTGCAGATGATGTGATATTTTACATAAAAAACCCTAAAGACTCCACTCCAAAACTACTAGAACAAATATGTGAATTCAGCAAAGTTGCAGGATACAAAATTAATACACAGAAATCTGTTGCATTCCTATACACTAACGATAAACTAGCAGAAAGAAAAATCAGGAAAAAAGTTCCATTCACAATTGCATCAAAAGAATAAAATACCTAGGAATAAACCTAACCAAGGAAGTGACAGACCGATACCTCTAAAACTATGAGACACTCTTAAGAAAAATTAAAGAGGACACTAAGAAATGGAAACTCATCCCATGCTCTTGGCTAGGAAGAATTAATATTGTCAAAATGGCCATCCTGCCTAAAGCAATCTACAGATTCAATGCAATCCCTATCAAAATACCAACAGCATTCTTCACTGAACTGGAACAAATAGTTTTAAAATTCATATGGAACCACAAAAGACCCCAAATAGCTAAAGCAATCCTGAGAAGGAACTTCAAACTCTACTACAAAGCCACAATAATCAAGACAATTTGGTACTGGCATAAGAACAGACCCACAGACCAGTGGAACAGGATAGAGAGCCCAATTATTAACCCAAACATATATGGTCAATTAATATATGATAAAGCAGCTATGGACTTACAATGGGGAAATGACAGTCTCTTCAACAACTGATGTTGGCAAAATTGGACAGCTACATATAAGAGAATGAAACCGGATCATTGTCTAACCCCATACACAAAAGTAAATTCGAAATGGATCAAAGACCTGAATGTAAGTCATGAAACCATAAAACTCTTAGAAAAAGTCATAGGCAAAAATCTCTTGGACATAAACATGAACAATTTCTTCATGAACATATCTCCCTGGGCAAAGGAAACAAAAGCAAAAATGAACAACTGGGACTATATCAAGCTGAAAAGCTTCTGTACAGCAAAGGACACCACCAGTAGAACAAAAAGGAATCCTACAGTATGGGAGAATATATTCATAAATGACAGATCTGAAAAAGGGTTGACATCCAAAATATATAAAGAGCTAACACACCTCAACAAACAAAAAGCAAATAATCCAATTGAAAAACTGGCAGAGGAGCTGAACAGACAGTGCTCCAAGGAAGAAATTCAGATGGCCAACAGACACATGAAGAAATGCTCCACATCGCTAGTCATCAGAGAAATGCAAATAAAACCACAATGAGATATCACCTCACACCAGTAAGGATCGCCACCATCCAAAAGACAAACAACAACAAATGTTGGCGAGGTTGTGGAGAAAGGAGAACCCTCCTACACTGCTGGTGGGAATGTAAATTAGTTCAACCATTACAGAAAGCAATGTGGAGGTTCCTCAAAAAGCTCAAAATAGAAATACCATTTGACCCAGTATTTCCACTCCTAGGAATTCACCCTAAGAATGCAGCAGCCCAGTTTGAAAAAGACAGATTCATTCCTATGTTTATTGCAGCACTATTTACAATAGTCAATAATTGGAAGCAACCTAAGTATCCATCAGTAGATGAATGGATAAAGAAGATGTGGTACATATACACAATGGAATATTATTCAGCCATAAGAAGAACACAAATCCTACCATTTGCAAGAGCATGGACGGAGCTAGAGGATATTATGCTCAGTGAAATAAGCCAGGTGGAGAAAGACAAGTATCAAATGATTTCACTCATCTGTGGAGTATATGAACAAAGAAAAAAACTGAAGGAGCAAAACAGCAGCAGACTCACAGAACCCAAGAATGGACTAACAGTTACCAAAGGGAAAGGGACTGGGGAGGATGGGTGGGAAGGGAGACATAAGGTGGTGGGGGGAGAAAGGAAGCATTAAGATTAGCATGTATAATGAGGGGTGGGGGATGGGGAGCGCTGTGCAACACAGAGAAGACAAGTAGTGACTCTATAGCATCTTACTACGCTGATGGACAGAGACCGTAATGAGGTATGTGGCGGGGACTTGGTGATGGGGGAAGTCTAGTACACATAATGTTCCTCATGTAATTGCAGATTAATGATACCAAAATTTTAAAAAAATAGCTAAGGTTCTCTAATCCCTCCAGAATAAAGTTCAAATATTTTAGGACATCAAAGTTCTCCAAGATCTGACTCCAGCTCACATTGCCAGCATCTACCTTGTGCTACTTGTTTTCACTCACTCTATGTGCAAAAGTTGTTACTACTTTGTTACATTTTTGGGGTCTCTCCTGTAGAATTTCTCACATTCTGCTATAAACTGTAGTTATCTATGACCATATTTTTTATTCCAATTAATTGACCCCTCCCCAGGGGTGGGGTAGTCTTATTTATCTTTCTATCACCTACTGGTTTTGTTTTTTTTCTTCCAGCTTTACTGAGGTATAATTTACAAATATAAATTCTATCTAACAACATGATGTTTTGACATATACATTGTGAAACATTTACCACAATATAACCTAGTGTTAACAGTACAGTATCTTAAAAGACAATTTTCTAAAATTGTCAGTGACCTATATATGGATGACATCTTAAATCACAACTGTTTCTGAACAAAGGAAAAGTCAACTTCAAAAGGTGAAAGGGAATCCCAATGATAAAAAGTTTTAAAATAAAACTTACAGCTTTAAAACAAAGAAGTCTTCACATGTGCAGACTTGGGGATGACCTTTAGTGGTAATCCATTAGCCAAATAAGCCTGTTATAATACCCAGTTAGCATAATTATTTGCAAGGGTGTAATCTAGAAGAGATGACTTAATATGTTCTTAAAGATTATTTATGTCAGGGATCAAATGCTACCAAAGAATGAATATTATTAAAATTAATTTTATAACCTATTGTTATACAAAATACAATAAATAAATAAATAAAAAACACTATCCTCCTTTTTTAAAGGTTGATTAGCTCCTAGGAAGAAATTTTTTAATGCCCCCTTTTTGGTCAGTTTAGTGTGATTGACAAAGTAAGTCAGTTTGATAGAACTGATGGGTTTTCTTTGAACATTTTTTGAAATGCTAATATATAAAGTGTATTGGTAGGAATATGGTAGTCAAGGGTAATTAGCTTCATTGGTTAAGAAAATGTATCATTTGAGAGAGAGAATAATTTCTAATATGGGGTTCTCTGGTTGAAATGAGGAGTGGGCAGGAGGAATTTAAAACTATTTCAATTGTAGCTAGACAGTAGATCTAAATATGTAAATATATGAAAGTAGTTAGCTCCCTTTATAGTCTGGAGTGCAGCATCTGTTCCTAAGTGATAAGGGGTCAGGTACGGCCCCACTGTCCCACAGCTATGGCAGAGTTGCTGATTAAGACCAGCAGTCACTTTTACAGCTTTGCCTTCTGGTCATGATAGTCGTCCCATAAGAGATACCATCCACTGGTTCCTGTCCTCTCCCAAGTCAAAAAAACACAAAAATCCAGTGTGTAAGAGCTCAAGTTTGCCAAATTCTGTTTCCATGTCATCTCCACCTGCCATATGAACATCAGGAGGGTAGACATGTGTGTCCTGTGTCCTAAATTTGATGTACTCAAACTCCCATCTGCCTCTTGCAGATCAACCTGACATAGCAGAAGCAATTAGAAGCAGAGTTGAATACAAAGGAGAATTGTGCATCACCCTTTCACTTTGAAAGAAACAAAAACCACTGTTTCAAAATACAGGACTCAATTTCTTGAACATTTTGTACACTCATTATGGCAGTATCTTCCCATATTCCATCACTTCCTTCTTCTCCAGAACTCCTTGTGTCTCCAAATCATTCAGTACTTACCTTTTATGTGTTAGTAATATTGTATGTGTTTAAATCTTATCATGATCTGGCATCTTCAATCCAAGACTACTGCCTTATTCCCTTGCTACTGCATCTCCACCCCTTGGCACTTTGCTTGACACAAGATGCCTACTGCACAGATGGTTGTTGGCAGAAGCACCTTGTAAGGGAGACCGCCTGATAAATGCAGTTCTTCTGGAGATCCTGTAACTCAGGTTCCCTTGAATAGGTTCTCTGTTCATTCACTCAAGCGGTTGTTGGAGTTTTCCAGATAAGCTCGCAATGGGAGTGAGTACAGGAATCTCGCTCACTGTCTGATCTACCCTGCGGCTCCCTCTACAAGCTCGGGCAGTTAGGGCACCAAATGCAGGCACCAAATGCAGACACCATAAAAGGGCACAGGGAGCCAGCTGTTAGTGAAAAAGTAGGATCAGACAAGGACAGAAACAGTTCTCTGGTGGTTGCTGCTATTCCTTTGCTAGCTTTTTCACTCCTTTCTCACTACACATAATGGAAATGCATGTCAATCAGCCACCACCATAAGAATTGACAAGAAGATTTCAACAGTGACCATTAGGTGGAACATGAAGAGAACTAAGCCACTCCACTTAGAGGCAAAATGCTGACTTCAGTTTTACTCAAAATTACCTGAACAGAGAAATGACAAGAAGGTGGTATAGAGGAGATGAGAAAGAGAAAGAGAAATCTATCATTGAGTGACTTTTCTGAGTTAAGTGTCTTATTTAAATCTCATAATGGTCTTATTTTGCAGATCAGTGGACTTCAGACCCATAGATGACAGGCAGTTTGCCCAATAATACTTGAAAAATATGTAAGTGACAACTGAAAGCAAGCCCAGGTCTGGGTGAATCAAAAGCTCACGCACTTTCCCACATGCCATACTGCTTTAGTAGAGGAAGTAAAATATAAAATAAGTACCCCTATACAGAATAAACAGCACACACATGCACACACGGACATATGTACTGCAACTGTAATGGGGCATGTGGGGAAAATTAAAGTTCCTATAGCCAGGATTCTCACCTGACCCACGTCCGCTCCCTCACTGCACACGTGTAGCAATACCTTATTATTGACTCTGTATAAAGAGCTCTGCCCAATACTCTGGGCTACACAGCTGCAGGAGAGTAGAGGCTGGAGTGGTGGCAGCACAGAGGACAGAGACTGAGACGGCTATGGGGGCAGAGAGGCCCAGAGGCAGAGATCAGCTTGCTGAATGCAGACTTGCCCTGAGGTGGACAGGATTCTAGCGCTTGACCTGCCACCATGGGAATAAAGCTGGGTATAAACCCTTCCTTCCCAGAACGTTCCACTGTCATTTTTCAGTCTCCACAAATCAAGACTGAATTTGCCAGGGGCTGAAACCCACTGACAAGATAGGGCAAAAATTCAGATTTTTAGTAACTAAAGAAATGCAAACTACATTAAGTTATTTTTTTTGTCTACAAAGAGTTAAAACCAGGCAAAGGGCCCAATGATCCCTTTAACACTGGCATAACTTTCTGGAAAAAAATATGTTAAAAATCTTGAAAACTTTATTATCAAATGACCTAATAGATTCTAAAGACTTAATCTAGTGACATCTTAGATACACAGAAATATTTATATACACTGATATTGACCACAGTATTATCTAAAAAGGGGAAAAAATCTGAAGCAATCTAAATGTCCAAAAAAGGAAGGATGACTAAATAATGCTTATTTAGAACCTTAAGATGGAACACACTGATTTTTATAGATGTAACTTAACAATCATGCTCTATAAGATTATTTAATGACACAAAGAATGTTTAAATATATTGTATGTGAGATTATAAAACCACATGTGTACACACACAGAATATGAGTGATCACAATTACATATATACCTACAGACATAACATTTTCTGGTTACTAGAATTATAAATGATTTTATTTTCTTTGTATTTTTCTGGCTTATTTTTAATATAGAGCTTTGGTAAATAAGTAAAAAAAATAATAAATGTTATTTTAAAAACACTCATTACCAAATCTTGAATGATCAAACAGCATAAGTTTTTCCAAATACTGTAAAACAAGTTTATCTGTCTTGGCATTAATTTAAAACGTATTTTAATAGCACTTTCAGTGTTAATTTAGACAGTGATAACTGATGTTTGCAAGGATGAAACTAAGGGAAAAAAAAGACCTTGTGTTTTGTAAATCTTAAAAGTAAAATAAAATCATGTTCAGTTTAAAATGTAATAAGCATATATGTGCCAAGAAGTTCAGAAACTATGCTTTACAGATTTATAGTTAAAATATCATAGACCAAAAAAATACTTGTGAGTTCTGGCCTTAAATACTAAGTCACTACCAAAGTCTTGATCCTAAATAATTAAGATCTAGATCCCATTTCCTATCCAAGAGAGCTTAGTTACTAGAATACTCTGGTTTTAATTCTGAGAACATGCTACAGGAAAGTCAGTGATACACTCTCTGCTTTCAGACATGTAGCTGAGTGTTTGCTCAGTGGAAAATCACTGCTCATGCTGAGCAAAACATACTGTTTCAGTTGAAGTTTTCTGGACTTAGTTCACAAGAGCTGTGTGTGTGTATGTACATGTGTATGTGTGTGAGTCTGTGGAACGATTTTTATCATGTGTACAGAAGAACTGGTTCCGAGATACATCTATACATAAGTATAGCATACTGATCCATCTGAAGAACATAACTTTACTTAAAACTCAGTAAAATTATAAATTAGTTTAATTTAGAAAAAAGAATAGCTTCTGAAGTATGTAATCACAGAATTACACAACCAAATGCAATCTTGGCAAGTGCCCCAGTAGGGACTCAAATAAAGGCCACACACACCACTCCTCCTCCTTGGAGGGGATTAGCCAGGTGAGTAATTCTAGCTAAATGCAGCCATCTTCGTAGCCTCTTCAATGCAGTCACTGCTAATTTACCCAGTTAGGGGAAGGGCAAAAGGAACATATTTGCTCTATCTGGTCAAATCTCTTATTTTAGGTTAAAGGGAGATGATCCAAGATCACACAGTTAGTCAAATAGGATGCTAGAACAATAATTTCCAGATGTGTTATAGAGTACTTTCAAACTATCTGTATTCCTTCAGAATGGTTCTCTATGAAAAATACCAGTAGCAAAATAAAGTCCTTCCACATGAGCCAAAGTAAGCCTGCCTCAGAAAACAATCCTAGTTTGGGGTCACAGGTATACTTCACATAAAACTTTTGTACATTAGAAAACATTTGGAAAGAAAATATGGAATGATAGTAGCTGTTTTAAGATGGATTATGAATTTGCTTTATTGTTTTTAATATTCTCATATTTTGGGTTTCTGAAAAGAATTGACAATGAAGAAATTCACTTAATTTTCTTTTGAAAAAGCATTTGCATTTACAATACATTAGCATTCCTACTTATAAATAGATGTCGGCATGGTGACTCAGAAGATCTGCTCTTCTGCTTGTGCTATCTTAAGTAAGTTGACCTTTTTAGGCCCACATTTTCCTCATCTGCAAAAACGATGAGTAAAGTAAATGATCTCCAAGACCACTTGTGGCTCTAACATTCCAAAACTATATTTACATTAAATCTGCTATTTGAAAGTAGCATGATACCATCCTATCAATGGTTTCCATTCTTAGCAGTGCCCATGGCTGTTGGGGAGAAAAGGAATCACCTTTCTACTGCCTTATTTTTTATGGGAAAGGACATCAATTAGTATGTGCCCACAGGTTCCCTCACTCATTCATACCACCAAAAATGATCTACTTATCTGGCTGGTCCTTTATAGATAAGAAACTAGGCTAGTGTAAGTCTGCTCTTCTCTTTGGGAACAGGCTGTATGCAGAGAGTCCATATTCTGGTCTGCTCCTCAATGTTGTAATTTTGGGGCTTTCTCTTGGGTGGACAGACCTGTTGTTTTCCAGGTCAGTAGAGACTAAAAGGGTAAGCCTAATTTTGGAGTTCAGAATTTAGGAAGCCCACAACTCCTACAAATCTCAGCTACACCTCATACCCAGTCTTCAACAGGGGATACTTTGATCTCTACAGCTATAACTTTTATCAAGTTTTCTCTCAAGTGGTTCAGAATTTATCAGAGAAGAGGAATATTGCTACTAGGCTCCTCAAACTCTAAACCCCTTCCAAAAAAAGTTTTCTTAGGAACACAGGCAATTGTGGGTATAACTCATTCACTTTTATCATTAAGTCTCCCTAGTTGCACAGTGTTTTCCAAGAACTTAACGAACTTCAGTGAGACTTCCAAAACTTAAACAAAGAAAACATGTAACACAGAATGCCATGATCTTAAAAAAAAAAAAAGGAGACTTACAAGGCCACCCCACCATCCATTTATGTCTCTTAGAGTAGAAAGCAGATGATCGGGTCCAGAATATTCCAACTCCTTAACTAGCTTTCTTCTCCACAGAGACAAATGCTCTTTTCATTGATAAATTGCACTGATTATTACATATCAAGGCTCAGCTACTACTCAGGTACCCCTCTAACCACTCCACATTGTCACTAGGGTTACTCCTCTAAAAGCACAAATTTTAACAGGACTTCTCTGCTTAAGGAGTCAAAAAAAATCTTTGGTTTCAATTTTTAAAACCTTCAATGGCTTCTTATAAGTCACCAGATAAAATTCCAACAATATAACAGATCTTACAAGATTTTTCTTTAATATGTTCACTTCTCATCCTCTCCCTGACACATTCTTATCAGTATCTCCAGCAATATCAAGATCTCAAACTACTTAAAATGAACAGAATGTCCTTTTATGATCATCTTACCCATCTTACAAACAACCTTTAAAAGATTCATGTATACATGACTTCACTTATGAATCTTTCTTGACTGAGTCATAGTTCAGAGCTTTTTCCACTTAAATTCTATAATCTCCTCTGTGTTCTAACCTGGTGACCTCGGTGCAGTTCCAGGAGATGTTTGTGGGTCCTGCCTAAAAAGGACTTACTGGCTACATACACCTAGGAAAAAATATCAAACAGCACATTCCCAGTGAGTATTACCAGATTAAAACCACAGAGAAGAACTGGGAATACAAAACAATGACAACAACAAAAAGAGCCCATGATTGGCTACATTTATCTGGACTTCTTTTGCAACAACCCTGTAACCATCCTAAGGAAGAGTACTCCATGGAAACACACACATATATATATATATATATGTCAATCTGTCCCTCTATTATAAATGTTTCAGCACGTTACACTTTGCCTATGATACTATGAGTCTTTCATGCATTATAGCCCATGATCTAGCAAAGAGACTGCCCATGTTAGGGATTCAACAGAATTATGAATAAAGAAAATTAATTTTATTTGTACTTTAAAATAAGATTAGAGTAAGGAGATTAAAATTTCTAGTGAGCTACAGATAATGTTACATTTCAAGAAGTATTTGTCTTTAAATAAGTTATTGAGACCATACCTGATTAGAGGGAGAGAACTCCAAAATGCATCTCCAATTTCTCTCTGGGATAAAAAAAAAACACCTGGGTGCTACACATTCTATCTGATTTATATTTACTTCTCTGTCTTAAAGGGTGAGGAAATGTTACAGAAGGTAGACTCACATTCTCAGCACAATTACTGTAAGTATATTAGGTGGCTTCACAGACTGGCATGACGATCATTTGATCAGCCTTACGATGGATAAGCCTTATGCTTTTCCTGTTCTGAGCTTTTTAAATTCTGAGCTGAAATAGCATTTTCATGAATTTCACTGACCTACTGTCTAAAGTATCAACGACTTTATAAGTTATGTTTACTATTTTCCTTGACGTTATTTTTAACTGCTTTTGAGCTGAAGTTCAAATGCATTATATACCTGTTTTTCAGTCTCCATATTTTAGTGTGTATTTTATTAGTGAGGTACCACAGAAAAGTATAAGAGTAAGCAAAAGAATTCTTAGCCTAGTGCGGCAAAACTAGGAGTAGGTTTTAGGAGAAAACTTTGCTTCCCATACTAGTGTTTAGAACTGTCTATAGAGGTTGTTGGTGATACTTAACTTCTCATATCAACAAACTATACAGCTATAAATACTGTAAAATAATTCAAACATCATTTTGCCAATAAGAAGACAACAGGATGAAACAAATCACCACTTGTCTAGTTGATTAAAATTCTTCCCCAAAGTTTTCATTTTTACCAAATGACCTCATATTTCCTAGTAATTTCCAAAAAAGCTTCTATTACAGTGCTCTGTCCTGGGTCTTTTGCTAATTTTTAAATGAGTGCAATTGAGAATCCCTGCCAAGATCACGGGACTTCTCCATATTCCTAGATTCTATCTCCCTGGAAATGCCAGATTCTAGGCAACTGATCCCTCCCATCTATGGATTTTTAACATACCTCCAATTATAACTCAGAGTATGCACTCTTCTACCTCTCTGCAAACTGGTTTGCAGGTCTTCAACAATAACAAAATGAAGGTAATATCTGTTCATGTGCAGATGGATGAGAAAAGGTTAATCTGAGAATGGCACTTAAATGTATTAGAGTGCCACAACTGATCTTTATAAGATTATATTTTTCTGAATTGTAATATAGAACCCTCTGTGGTCCTAAGCAGAATTTCCCAAGTTAGATCAACTCTAGTTGTGTACTGAATTTCCGTAATGTTTTCCTGTGGTGAGACAAAGTCCCTTTCTACACTTCTAGACTGTGAAGGGCAACCTGTTCTTGTAGTCTGCTTCAAAACCATGTAAATGTAAGGTGGTGCTAACAACCCGAGAACTGGGTATGAAGTACATAGGAATTCTCTGTACTATCTTTCTAAGTTTCCTGCAAATCTAAATCTATTCTAAATTTTAAAAATTATTTGAGAAAATAAGTTAGGGAAAGTAATTGGTTACTTATCTGACAAAGACAAACAAAGAAAAGAACACATTAAGTTCCAACCCTACTTCATATTCTGTGTAAAATAAATTCCAAAAATTCCAAGTGGATTCATGAGTGAATTAAAGATAAACTGAAAAGCAAACTCATAAAACTTTTAGATAAAAAGATACCTATGGAATTAAAAACATTTCTAAAAATGTCAGAAAAAGAAGACAAATATTAATAATTATTGCTCTATTAAAATACCAAACCTCTGTATTATAGATACCATACACAAAGTGAAAATACAAGTTATAAATTGGGAGAGGATACAGGTAAACTGGCATTCAATATAAAGTTTTAAAATTCAGAAAAATATTTAATAAAAATCAAAATCAAACAAATAGAATAATTGGGGAAATATACAGACACACAACTCACAGAAAAGGAAAATCTAATGGTTAATACACACACACTAAGGGGCTCCTGCTTTACCAGCAATCAGAAAGACATAAATTAAAACAATGAATTCCTTTCTACATCCATCAGATAGGCCAAGTATTGCTGAGAATGTGGAGCAACAGGAACTGGGGAAGAATGTGAGAGTTAGTAGAGCCTTCTGGAAAGTAGATTGGCAACAGACACTGAAGTTAAGGATACATACACAGGTACCTAAAACCTAGCTAGTTCACATGGAGGAACCCAGCATGGAGAAACATTTGCTCATGTGCATCTGTAGGTAAATACAAGGATATACAGTGAAGCACTGTTTGTGACAGTGATAAACTGTAAACAATGTTAATGTCCAAAGTAAGAAAACAAATAAATTCTGGAATATTCATACAATGGAATACATGTACTAACTATATAGACTATAAGTGGACTATGGCTCTTGTATCAGTAAAGACAAATCTCAAAATGTTTAAATTGAGAAAAAAGTTACCAAAGAGCACATTTATATGATACCATTTACATACAGTTTGAACACATAAATTAAATATTTTATTTATACATATGTTTTAAAAGAATAAAAATGCTAAGTACCTTAGCACCAAATTCATAAAAGTGATTACTTCTGGAAAGGGCTGCAAGATTATTTTATACAGAGAGATGGACATTAGCTAAGACTGTGATATTCTATTTCCTTAAGTAGAAAAATACAAAGCAAATATGGTAAAACATTAAAATATACAAAACTGAGCAATGGATGCCCAAGTTGTCATACTATGTATTTTCTATATGTTCAAAATCCTTTATAATAAAAACATGTAAAGACAAAATATGATGGAAATAATTTTCAGTGACTTTTTGCATATTTTCTCAAGTTTTCACTAGCTGTTTTGTCTCATTTTGTCCTTTTCATTATTCTCTGTCCTCATGTACACATCTCTCATATATCTAGTAATGACACACTGATTTCTCTGTCCAAACTGACCTTTAACAAACACAATTTTTTCCTAGACTTTCTTTTAACTTGGGCCTTAAGTTTTGTGTCAGTTCACTGTTGAATAGTAATCCATTTTTCTTTTCTCTCTTAAAGAAATGATGCCTGTGGTATGTACATACTATGTAAGCATGAACAGTTTTTTCTTTGAGGACTTTGAAGATGTCCTCTCTCTGTTTTCTAGTTTTCATTGTTTCTGATAAGAAATCTGCTGTCACATTTCTTTTTGTTTCCTTACATGTAATGTACCTTTAGCCTCTGGCTACTTTTGTATTTTTCTGGTGATCACTCATCGGTTCTGAACACTTGGAAAATGATGCATCTTTGTGTAGTTTTCCTCATATTTCTTTACCTGGGTTATTTGAATTCCTTGGATCTATGAACTTAGTGTTTTCATCAAATTTGGATATTTGGAGATTTTTTTCAGCACTATTTTTTCAAATATTTTTTCATTCTCACCTCCTTTCTAAAATCTACCTACAGATATATTTCTTGCTACTCTTTGTGGTGTCCATGGTTGGTGGTTACTGATGTTTCTAAACTAATTCTGTAAAGTCTATATTCTTTGAATTACATGGCCACTGAAGTCTGTGCTTAGTTAGCTTAGTAGTTTGCTAGTAATTAGACAAGATTTCTTTAGCCACCTAGAAGCACTAAGTCTCTCAGTCTTTGCCTCAGAGCTGTGTGTTGGGGACACTCCTTCAACACCCACCAGGCAGTAGGTATCCCTGCTTTAGACCATACTTCATCCTATGCAGAGCCTCAAGGTAGGCCAAAGGGGACAGCTTAGGGCCCTGGTCTGAGCATATTCATTGCCCTACACATTTGCACAGTTTTTTACATTCCCAGGATATGTCAGAACTTCTTCAAAGCCCCCTATGAATATCTGATTCCCCAGCTTTTCTTTTAAGCTCCTTGGTTAGCCTAACATCTACCCCTTAAGGCAGTATTCCCCCCACCTGCCCAGAAAAGGCTTTGCACTAGAAGAGTTCTAAGTTAGGTCCAATAAAGACTTTCTTTATGAGCAGTCTTCCTGAGGATCACAGCACAAGTCAAATAATGACAATTTCATGTATGGAAATGGGGTTTTAAAAGAGCTTCAAACCATATGTCCCCTCCAGTGGCTGTCAGAAGAGTGGTTCTCAAGGCTACCATGGCACTGGGGGGTTTGGGGGATTACACAGCAGGGGTAAGAGAACAAGTGAAAACACTACTAAGCTTGCTGCTCTTACTGAGATTTAGTTGTTTTCCTTGAATAAATGGTCCATGAATGCTGCAAACCTTTGGTTAATTTCCTTTCATTAATTTCTGAAAAAGTTGATTCTGACCATTTTTGCCAGTACTGCTCTTACAGAGGAGAGGATGTTTGGAGTTCCTTATTCCACCATTCTTACTGACATTACTGCACATTTATTTGACCACCTAAGTTATTTCAGTTTAATGATGCCCTTGTTCAGGGGATTTTACTCTAGTTTTTTCCCTTGGTTTCATTTGGGAGAGTTTCTATTGCTATGTCTTCTCTTTCGTTCACCTTTATTTGTCCATTACCTAATGTGCAGTTAAATCCATTCAGTACATTTTTCATCTCAATGAATTGTATTGCTTATCTTTAGAAGTTTAATTTGAATATTTTCTAGTAACTTTGGCATCTCTATCTCATACTATCAGTCTTTTCTTCAGGATCTCAAACATAGGGAACCCAGGCAAAATAACAATTTTAATATACTGTGTACTAATTCTACCACTTGTGTCATTTCAGGGTCAGTTTTCATTGCTTCTTTCTTCCCATTAGGCTTTTTTCCCATGCTTCTTTGTAAGCTTTGAGATCTCTAATTGAATGCCAGACATTGTGAATCTTAGGTTCTCGGATACTGCACATTTTGATATTTTTGTAAGTATTCTTGAGCCTTTTGGAGGAGGATATGGTTAAGTTCCCTGGAAACTGAGTCATGCAGGTTTGATTTTAAGCTTTATAAAGAAATGAAGCTGTATTTAGTCTAGATTTAATTTTTTTTTACTCACTAAGGAGGTGAGACCCTTCTTTGCCACTCTCACTGAAACCTACAGAATTATAAGGTTTCTTTACTCCAGCTGCTGGGAATGAGCACTATGCAACACCAGATATGACATCCTGCCTCTGTACCCTCTAATCCTTTCTGATACTTCATTCTCCTACCTTGGGTACTTTTCTCACATGCATACATTGGCCAGTATTAATCTCAGTCTGAGGAGGAGCCCCTGGAGATCTCTAGAGGTCTCTCTCAGTGTGGCTCTCCCCTCCTCAGTACTCTGCCCTGTGTACTCTAGCTACTGTGGATTCCCCAGACTCCAGCTCTGTCACTGCATCTCAGTGACAGTGCAAAGCTCTGTCTGCCTGGACTGCTCCATGGTCCAGCAACTTCCTCCAGGTGAAGCTGGGCAATTGTAGAACTCATCTTATTTTTTCTTATCTTTCAGGGAGGATTGTTCTTCACTGCCTGTTATTTAATGTCTTCACTGCCAATGTTTCACAGAATTTGTCCAATTTTTTTTTGTTGTTTCAAAGAGGAGGGTAAATCCAGTCTTTGTGTATACATTGTGAGGGCAGCAGAAGTTGAATTTACCCTTGACATGAACTTGGATAGATTAACTTTTACTCAACTTTATTATTACTTTAAAATTTTCTGGAGACAATGTGCCACTGCATATCCTGTACCTAAGGCACACCACACCCACTGACTTGCCCTTGGTGTACCACTGACCTACATAAAAGCACTGAGAAACATGCCGAGACAAATGGAAAATAAATGCATTGCACTAATGAGCTTTCTCAGGAAAAATGTGTTTGTGTTTGTGTGTATTTTATAATGAATACCAGTCAGCCAAGAGATTTATCAAAACAAAGATCTCAAGAATTGTAAATTGATGATTTGAAATGACTGGTGAACTTCTAATCATTTGTATAGAGCAGAGGAAAGCAAAATATGGCTCACAGCCTGTTTTTGTACAGCCCACAAGCTAATAATGGTTTTTACATTCAGAAAGGGTTGTAGAAAGAAAATTAAAATAAGAAAACAAAGGATATATGACAAAAAACATATGTATCCCACAAAACCTGAAGTATTTGCTGTCTGGCCCTTTAAAGAAAAAATTTCTTAATCCTTAGTATAGAGAATGAATGTTTAAATAACTGGAAATTACATAATGATACATAAAATAAATGTCACAAACATTTCCTATGTAAAAGTAAAGTCAAAGAAAAATGTATGTTTCAATGGAAACTATGCATCTTACATAGCATACGCTTCAGGCGAGTTAATGAATTTTCGTCTTGTTATTGTGTGTCTTTCAGCTCTTTTCAACACTTTGTAAATTATAACTAACAGATGTGTAAATTCTGACCAGCCTAGAGAGTTTTTTAATTGATTTTCTACCAACTGTAGAAAAAAACAGTTTTGCTTCCTTTTGCAAGTCATCTCAACACTTCTTCACTTCATGTAAGTCCGTGCTGTTGCTGACTTGCTCTGAACCTGTTACTTGGTTCCCTCATATCACAAAAGTAAATTAAATTCTTTAACATGTTCCTTCTTAAATCTATTATTATAAAAGATATGTTTTTACCTTTTTCTAAATTATTTTTTAACACAGGAAGTCAAGGAAAAGGAAATGGAAGTTGTAGGAGAGGAAAAATTTCTCTTAGACTCTGAACCTGGGGACTATGAGTTAAACCGAAAGAAGACAAACTATTAACAGGAAAAAAGGCATACAACTTTTATTGATGTCTTTAAAGGTGGGGGGCTTCACAGAAAAGAAGTAAAAACCAAAGAGATGATTAGACCTAGGGGTTATAAACCATTTTAACAAAGGACAGTAAATTATAGAGAAGTGACTAAACAAAGAAAAAGGGAGTTAGGGCTCCTAGACATGGTAAACTGTGGGAAGGTAATCAGGAAATGTATGAAAGGTTAAGGTTTGTTTAACGATGTTTTTATGCAGGCTAAAGTTATCGGTGCTAAGAACCATTCTCCTCTTCTTGATACAGGAAAGGGAGGGTGACCTTTACAAATGGACATTTATTTTACCTTTAAAAAGGAAAATTTATACCCTGCTATTAGGCAGAAAGAGGGAGGACGGCTTGTTCCTCCCATGTCTATTTCTCAGTTGCCTTCAGCTCAAAGTAATCCTTATGCCAAAGTGGTATATTTTTGGGTTGCATATCCTGATCCCTTTAAAAGTATACTAATATCCTCATATTCAGTAACAAGTTACTCACATATAGTCTCTACTTGATTAAAAATAATCACAGTTTATGCTAACTGTAACAAACAAGCACATAGAGCAAAAAAACAAAGGAGGGAAAGGAATCAAAAACTGTCAAAAAGTAGGCTGAGGAAATTAAGAGCAAACATTTTTGTCATAATAGTAATTGCTTACTGAGCAGTGAGCCATTTCAATGAATAAGAATTTCACACTGGATTAAAAACTGCAAGTCAACTATATATTTACAACAAAAGGCCCGTTTAGAATAAAGGCACTCGAAAAAGTTGAAAGTAAAATGGCACTTTCTGGAAAAAATCATCCAGTGAAATGAGACAAGAAAAAGAAATAAAACCTATAAACACTGAGATAATGGCATAAATAGTGAAAGGAAAAAGACATTATGATATTAAGTCCACCAAATTTACAAACTCAGTGGATTCTCACTTAAAATAACCTACAAATTTTATGGTTTTTTAAAATGTGATGAAGATGTTAAGTTCACCAGGAAAAATACACACTAAAGAATGAACAAGAAACTTCTGGACAAAAAGACTACATGTAAGAGGAAGTTTAAAGTAATACAAATACACAATTAAGATTGCTTATTATTAGTGTAATAGTAGATGACAGATTGATGAAACAAAACAGAGTCCAGAAAGATCCAACTCAAATATAAATTATGTACAAGTATAATACATATATATACACATACACACACCCCTTTCCTATGCTGGGAAAGAAATTCTGAAGAAAGACATAATACTTCAAAGCAATAAAAAATATATAAATCTTAATATATAAAAATTATAATAATTATGGCCAAAAAATGAAAAGAAGACATAAACATATTATTAATAATAAACAGAAAATTATTTATAGCAAAAATGGGCTGGTGAAGGGTTATTTCCTTTTGAGACAAAGTATTCTTACAAAGTAATATAGAAAATTGATAAATCAATAGAAAAATTAGGCAATTACAGAGACATGTACTTCATGGAAAAAGAATACAAATGGCCCAAAAATATGAAAAGATATTCAAGTCTACTTATAATTATATATCAATAAAAATGAAATAAATTACAATAAAAATTAACATCACCAATCACTAATCACTTCAGCAAAAATTGAAAAATCGGTAATGTCTAACATTGGAGAGATAGGAGGAGAAAAGCAGTCTCATACAATTTGAAGGACTATTTAGCAATATCCAAAGAAATTTAAAATATGTAGAGTTTATGGGAGAAGATATTTGCAAATGCTATATCCAATAAGGAGTTAATATCCTGGATATTCAAACTCATATACAGCTCAATGCCAAAAAATAATAATAATAATAATCCAATTTAAAAATGGGCATAAGATCTGTAAAGACATTTTTTCCAAAGAAGACATTCAGATTGCCAATAGATATGTGAAAAGATGCTTCACATCACTAATCATCAGAGAAATGAAAATCAAAGCCACAAAATATCACCTCATACCAGTCAGAATGGTTAATACCAAAAAGACAAGAAATAACACCTGTTGGCAAGGATGTGGAGAAAAGGGAACCCACCTACACTGCTGGTGGGGATGAAAATTGGTGCAGCCACTATGGAAAGCAGTATGGAGATTCCTCTAAAAACAGAAATACCATACAATCCAGTAATTCCACTTCTAAGAATTTACCCAAAGAAAACAAAACCCCTGATCTGAAAAGATATATGCACACCATGTTTATTGCCTCATTATTTACAACAACCAAGAAATGGAAGCAACCAAGGTATCCATCAATAAATGAATGGATAATGATGTGGTACATATACAAAATGGAATATTATTCAGCCATAAGAAAGAAAGAAATCCTGCCATTTTAAAATTATGCAATGACATGGATGGACCAAGAGGGTATTATGCTAAGTGAAATAAGCCAGGTAGAGAATGACAAATACCAAATGATTTCACTTATTTGCAGAATCTAAAAACAAAATAAATTGAACAAAATAGCTGTAGACTCATAGACATTGAAAAGAGACTGGTGGTTACCATGGGGGAGGGTTTCAGTGGGTGGAGAGGGTAAGGGGTATAAAGGGGCACAAAAATTCTTAATCATAATATGAGATGGTCATGGGGATGGTAGTGCAGTATGGAGAAGGTAGCCAATGGTTCTGTAACACCTTCTTATGTTGGCAGACAGTAACTGCACTAGTTGGGGTGATGATTTAAGAATGTGTGTATACTGTGCTGTATACTTGAAACCAATACAGGATTGTAGATCAACTACACTTCGATTAAAAAACTGTTTTAAAAATAACAAGCACTGGCAAGGATGTAAAGAAAAGGGAACCCTTGTGTGTTGTTGGAACTGTAAACCGGTGCAGACACAACGGAAAACAGTATGGAGGGTCCTCAAATAATTAAAAATAGAAATGCCATACAATCCAGTAATTATGTTTCTAGGTATTTACCCAAAGAAAATGAAAAATTAATTTAAAAAGATGCATATGCCTCTTCAATTATTGCAGCATTATTACAATAGCCAAGATAGAGAAGCAACCTAAGTGTCCACTAAGAGATGAATGGATAAAAATGTGGTATATATACACACATATATATAAATAGACACAGGAATATTACTCAGCCCTAAAAAAGAATGAAATCTTGCCAATTGTGGCAACATGGATGAACATAGAAAGTATTATGTTAAGTGAAGTAAGTCAGATAGAGAAAGACCAATATCAAATGAATTCACTTACACATGGAATCTAAAAACAGAAACAGACTCATAATCATAGAGAACAAACTAATGGTTGCAGAGGGGAAGGGGTTTGGGGGATGGACAAAATAGATAAAGGTGATCAAGAGGTACAAACTTCCAGTTATAAAATAATTAAGTTATGGGGATGAATGGTGAAGCATAGGGAATATAGTCAATAATACTGGAATATCTTAGTATGGTGACATATGCAACTATACTTAAAGCAGTGAGCATTTCATATTGTAATGAATTGCTGAATCACTATGTTGTACACCTGAAACTAATATGATACTGAATGTCAACTATACTTCAACTAAAATAAAAATAAATATATAAATAAAATATGTAGTTTTGACATGGGGATTATGCTTCTAGAACTTTATATATTTACATTACACATGTGGAAAATCATGAGAACAGAGACAGTTTTTGCAACACTGTTTCAATAACGTAAAATGGGGAAACAGTTCAATGGCCCATAATGCAGGATAGATCAACAGTTATAGTAATATTAAAACAGGGTAATCTGAATATACTAGAAAAAATAAAATAAATTTATATATTCTGACATGGAAAGATTAGCAGCTAACATACTATTGTTCTGTATTGCCAGGAAATAATCTAAGTACTTTTCCATAATTGCCTTATTAGATGCTCACATCAGCTCTATGAGAAAGGTAATAATATTGTCTCCTATTTTAAACATGACGAAAGTAAAACACTAAGGTGTTAAATAACTTGCCCAAGGTGTCACAGATAGTAAATGCTAGAATTGGGGATCAATTGAGATACTGTGTTTTTACCAGCAATGACTATTCTGAAAATACATCTTAAGCGGAAAGTTGAGGTGTGCAAGTGCTTGTGTAACATTTTTACATAAAAATATATATTATATGTACTTATATATGCATTTAAATTTACTGGAGGGATAGAAAGGAAATGTATCAGTGGTACTTCTGGGAAGTGAGACTTGACAAAACATTTACTTTTTGCTTTGCTTTTTACTTTTCTGTACTATTTGAATGTTTGCAAAACACGATTTTTTTTAAATCAACATTTTATCTACTTTATCCACTAGTCTTCCCAATCAATTTTAATATTTACATTAAAATTAGAGGAAAACTAAGTGTCTAAAAATCTAAGGTACTAAAGAGATTAACAGAATGTGATTATTTTTATCAGTAGAGGAAGCAATAAATGAGACAGTGCTATATACAAAGAACAAAGATACATGCCTTCATTCATATCATCTCAATTTTATTGAATCTGAGATCTATTACTGTTTAACTAGTATCCATTCACCATGTTAAGCTTTAATTAAGATTTCACCAGAGCTAATTAAAAGATTTTTGTATAAGGAAACTATACCATGTATCAGTACATGTCAGTCCAAAATACGCCACTTTGATAATAAGGATTATTTTGAGCTGAAGGCAACTGACAATCAACAGATGCAGAAGAACTTCTGACTTACCCTTATCCACCAAAAACAGGATAAAATTTCTCTTGTGAAGGTGGCATAAATTTCCCTATGCTATCAAAAGATTATTCCAATCAAGTTATCTACCATAGATTTGTAAAAGTTTCATGTGATAACATTTATGTATAAGGCCTCCAGAAAGGATATAATTTTACCTTAGAAGACAGAGAACTTTACAGATAAAAAAAAAAAATCGCTTTGTGAAGTTTAAGAAGAGTTACATTTTCAGTTTCTGATTCCAGTGGATTTTTTGGAAAAGTTCCCATTTGTGACCAAATGTGGTTTTGGTGATGTTTATGAATTCCTAACCTGGCAGGGCAATGAAAATCCTGATAACCTTGGGTTTATGCTTTTAGTAAATTTAGAGGAGTAGGGGTTTCTTGTTTGTTTTGAATAGAGATACTGAACTCACCTGGTAAGTATTTTCAGGATTATTAACAATTCCCAGACAAGCAAAAGCTGAGGGAATTTGCTTCCCACAAACCACCTCTACAGGGCATCCTACAGGGACTGCTCTAGATGGGAGCACCCCTAAAAAGAGCACAGAACAAAACACACAACATATGAAGAATGGAGGAGGGTCCTCCTGCCTGTCCTATGCAGAGATAATAGCCCACTACCCATCATTACCATTGCGAGGTTTGGCGAAGCAGGATGAAACAACAAATAAACACAGTAGAGTCTCAAACATGTATCCTTAACCCATTCAGCTCTCAAAACTAGTTTAAGTGGCCTAAGGTATATGCTTTTGTGCTAAAGACCCTCCAAACAAGAAGTGTACTAAATTTTATAAACAGCATTTAGACAATTTTAAGTATGATATCCTTAAAACATTCAATGATAGTTTCCATTTTATTACTTTACACAGACAAGAGATTCTGAAGAAGGAAGGAATTTGGGAATATACCTTTATTTTGGCAGAAGGCCATTTCAAAACATTTCATAAAGATGGCAATGATACTCTGTTGATCTTTAATTTCAATGGTTATTGTCAAAGTGAGGTTAGGATTTAAGGATATTTTTAGCCTCTTTTGCCTTTCCTTTCAAGCTACCTCTTTAACTCATCCCACTGAATAGGGTATTGTTTGTATTCTAACACTGAAGTAGAGAAGAAATTTTATGAGAATGAGTAACATTAGGCTACATTTCATAAACCTTTCACCTTGTAATCACTTTTAAATGAAATTTCAAATGTTTCCTTTGCACAAGATTTTGCTCAAACATAGAAAATGGCTTGTATTATTTTTGAAGAATTCTATCATCTTTTTATTGGAAAAAATTATACTGCAGAATAATATTTAATGAAATGGGCTACTATTTAAAATATATTAGTAATGCAGGGAAAAGATAACAAAGTAGATACAATATGATCCTTTAAAAAATAAAAGTATATGTATTCACAGTAAAATAGCTGGGCAATCTACTTTCAGTTAGCACTGGATAATAACAGAGCTATAAAAAATTCTATTTTCTTCTTGTTTATGTTATTTCTGTACTTTGTACAAAGTATGATTCTGTACTTTCTACATCAAAAATTTTTATTATAAAATATTTTCTTTTAAATATAAAAATACTGCATCCTCAGCTATTTTTAAGTCTCAGCTATTCAAAATACTAGTTCTTAGGTAACATTTTTGCATAGTCTATTTTGTGCTCACCTAAAAACAACAAAAGTAAAAGGTGAATTGAGCCAAACTAGTCACAGTTCTGATTTTGTCACACTCTGTGGTGCTCCTAGAATTGCTGCATAAAAGACATTCAACAAGATGTTGTACCTGAGAAAAATAAAATTTAAAAACTCAGAAATTCCCCAAAATGGTCTGCTACTATTTACTTTTGCAAGGAACTCTGGAAATAGATTTATCTATATTGTATGTTCCCAAAGCTCACCTTAAAATTCTAAAATCTCATTTTATAATTTGTTTAAACCTCCAATATACTTAAAATTTGCTATGAGATATTGCCTGCTAATTCTACCAGGTGCTGTGATAGTGAAAAATTCTCTCTAAGTATGAGGACTTAGTTGTATGAGCACCGAATATAAGTGAATCAAGAGGAAATCTTAATTCACTGTTGCAGCTGAAAACCAGCTTCCAGTTTGAGATGAATCCCAGTACTCTAATGAAAAGCTACTTCCTCTTTTACCCTTGACACTAAAAAAAGGATTTCTCATTTTTCTGGCCAATTATCATAATTCTGATCATCTGAGAACTGCTTCCCTTGCTGTTCAGTTTCAAACTAGAGAGCGATTGTTCACTAATATTCTCTCTTTTCATTTAATTAAGAGTCAAATAATGATTTTATAATACTCTGAAAAGAACAAAATAATAGATATTTATAAGAGAAATAGGTAATGACTGTAAAAGTGTGTGGGCATAAGAGAAATAGGTAATGACTGTAAAAGTGTGTGGAGGTAGGGAAGCATGACCTGACAAAAAAATCAAAGAAAATGTATTCATCATGATGCTGAACTTATAATTTAGTTAAGTACAACAAATCTGACAAAATAATCTTAATAAGCAAAAACAACACTGTATACATATCTACCAGAAATTAAAATGATTGAAATTTAAATGTTAGTATTAGCCAAGTGTGGTATTTTTGGGGGGGCCTAAAAAATAGAAAACTGTGACAGTTCATTTCCTCTTTGACTACCGGTTTTTCAGGAACTTCCTAAATTTGCTCTCACTGAATGTTATCAAGGGAAACTACTGCAATGTCATGGTGCTCTACATTTACTTAAGCAATTATTTCAATGTCTCTTGTTATGCTGTACCTCCATTCAAAAATACTATTTTCAAACATAATCAAAGCAAAAATCATTTCTAGTTGACATAAAAAGTCCAGCAAAATGCCCTTCCATGACAAACAATGAAAGGAAAGAAGCATGCAAGGATATAAGGCTGACATCTATGGTTTTACACACACTGTGGAATGATTTCTAGAAAAAATTAGGTGCCACTTGAGTATTATACCAAGGTCAACAAAGAGAATCAAGGAAGCCAAGACCTTGGGAAATACTGGTATGAGTCGGGCTGGAAAAAGCATCCTTTGCAATCACATAATATGTGCACCCACAAAGAGAAGTCAGCATGTATAAAAATGGTGCCTAAGGATAGTAAGAAGTAGAAAGGAATTTAGAATTTGAAGGTTATAGCTGAGAGGGTAAGAAGAGACTATTTTATTGTGTTAACAACAGCATTATGATAGTACTTCCTACATTGCTAGTATGAAGATGAAGGACCCCAGTGCTCAAGGTAAGAAGTAATGGTTAATTTTACTCTCTTCTATCCTGGCTGTCACTTGGCTCTCTTGTCTCTGACAAAAGGATTCCTGGTGGGTGATGGGGGACCAACAAACTGCATTTCAAGGCACAGCAGGTACCTAACGAGAAAAAACAGCTTAAAGTGGAGAACCCTGGCTGCTATTAATGTAACTACATATGTCAAGACTGAGAGAAATGCAGGCTGACAGCTGAACATACAATAATTATGAAACAATAAAAGGCTGGAGCATATTACTTCTTATTTAAGTAACCTAAATAAGATTGGGCCACCTGATGGAGTCTCCAAGGTGTCCTAATTTTTCCTTTCTTCTCTCTCCCCACTAACTCCCTAAAAACTCCATCCTACATGGGTTTGATGTCCTACTTCATTTTTTCTTCCCCTTTAACTGCTTCCCCCACTGAAAGCATTTTCTTCATCTAATATGTAGCTCTATATCCTTTACTACTATTAATATTTTACCAAAAGAATGTAAGAATTATAAAGCTAGATAGTACTATTAGGTTTAGTTTATAGGAAAGGACACTAGTCAGATTGGGTTAGGGCCCACTTTAATGGCTTTTTAAAAAAAACCTGATTACCTTTTAAAAGCCCTGTGTCCAAACACAGCACATTATGAGGTACTGGGGGTTAGGGCTTTGACACGGGAATTTAGGGGAGAAGACACAGTTTAGCCCACAACGATATATTTCTATGAAGCCAATCGGAGTGCTGTAAGCCCTTGCACAAGGCTTATTAACTGGTGAATCTCAGTGTGGGTTGATGAAGTGATAACCCAGCTGTCTCTTTGGTTGACTGCAAATATCTGCTGAGATCTTCCTCTGGGCTTAAAAAGTTTCTCAGAGAGGAGTCCTTATCCTGCTGGGAGCAACATAAGGGAAGGAGACTGGCAATCTTACTACTCAGTATGCAGATATATATAGCTTTGCTCAAATCAATAGGTAGTTAAAATTCTCATCTCCTAGCCATGAAAAGGAAAATTGGAAAGTAAATACCTGGTTGCACTGTTAGGGAGAAAATTTACTACTCATTCAAACCTTCAAACAAATCTGCTCTTACCCCAATTGCACACTTCAATCCTTAGAAGTACCTGAAGTCTCTCAACTTTTGGTATTCTCAGTGGTTCTTTGTCTCCTAATGTGGGTCCAAGTTTCTGTCTGGTATCATATTCTTTGTGTTTGAAGAGCTTCCTTTAACATTTCTTGGGGCACAGGTCTGCTGGTAATGAATTTCCTCAGTTTTACTTTTCTTGAAAAGTGTTTTATTCACCTTTATTTTTGAAAGACATTTTTACAGACAGCTTTTTAAAGATTTATCCTAATTGGGAATCTCTGAGCTTCTTTAAGCAATAATTTATTATACTTTGTTAATTTGGGAAAGTTCTGGCCATTATCTCTTCAAATATTTCTTCGTTATCTCTCCATACTCTCTTTTCTTCTTCTTCTACATTGCCATCAACACATACATTAGATTACGTGGTATTGCTCACAAATCTTTGAAACTTTGCTATTTTCCCCACTCCTTTTTTCCTTTTTCTTTTTTGGTTTGAGTAATTTCTGTTGACCTACCCTGAAGATCACTGATTCTTGCCTGAATGGAGTCAAGTCTCTTAATTAGCCTATTGAAGGCATTCTTCATTTCTGTTACTGTACTTTTAAAAAATTTCTAGCATTGGCTGTGAGTTCAGTCTTAATGAATCAGTAATACTAAACAAAATGTCTTTAAACAGAAATACCCATAAAACAAGTTATATATTGATTGATTGATGGGTGTTATGCTCGGAGGCTCATAGGAACTTAATGTTGTATTTCCCCTAGGAGAAATTACTCTGTATTCACTGATACTATGTTTGCAGCAACCTTACAGAACATAACCAATACAAACAATAACAAACTTTACTTTAAAAGGTAAAAGAAAAGAAATTCTGTGGAATACATAAAGTTAAACAATTTCAGAAATCCCATTTAATTATTGTCAAGATAAGTGGATCTCAAAAGTCACCCTTTTTATAATAAATTTTATAATTCTTCCTTTACTATCTGGAAACGAACTCATGGTAAAACCTACCCCACACAAAATTTCAAAGTATTATTCTCTCATTTAAATAGGAAAACATAAGAAGAATATAATTTATGATAAAATAATAAAACATACTGAAATATAAATATCCCTCAGGCTCAACAACACTAGAAGACAAATCTCCATAAATTTCCACATCTCTCTTGATAGCAACCATTCATTTATTCACTTGGCTCTTTTGCAGTTTTAAGAAAACTGATTGTAGTGTCCTGTGCAGGCCAAAGTAACATGTCTAATATGCAAATTTACCCACATCCAAACTTTATCTTATGCATACACGAGGACCTGTGATAAATGAACAGATTTTTTAAAAATTTAATTTAGTATGGCACATACTACAGGGTTATACAAGATTCACTTGTGAAATAAAATCTTCTTAGAATAAATATTCGAATTGCTTTCTCTTTCATCAAAATACTCTGTTAGAGACACTTTTTCCAATCATTCCCTAGAGGCATGTTAGGGTCACAGTCCACCAATTCCCTGCCAAGAAACCTCATCAACACTGCTCAGCCTCAACATATTCAGGGCTCAGATAAATGCTTTTGCTCTTCTTCACATTAGGTTTTCAGCTCTGCTTCATCACAACGACACTCTATTTGACTAGTCAATCTGCAGTGGAAGTTTATTTTAACAATATTTGCAAGACTGAAGCTGCAGCCCTGCAGTCCCCCATCTGCCATCAAACACCCACAGCCACTACTGCTGCCCAGCAACACTCCTCCCTTCATAAGAGGAGAAACACACAGACATAAGTGCTCTGTGACAGCAAAGCGTGTTGTGGACATTTTTCTTTAACACATTTAGTGGCTCTGCTAGGGATAAAATAAAATGGGGGAGCGGGGGTAAAAGAAAGGCAGTTTTATAACCATACTATAACAATCATAACTGAAAAGGGAAAAGCCCCTCTTCTACGAACTGAGCTTCTTCTATTTGTAAGACAAGAAGGACCTGCGAAGGACATTTTTGGTTTCCTTTCTTCTCAATACACAGGGGACTGTAAACGATCGGGTTTGCAGTTCCTTTCCTACATCCTCTTAAATGTTCACTGTCATGTGTTCTGCCATAAAAACGAGTATGAGACTTTGAGTCTGAAGACGCTGTTTGCTGAATCTGTACAGTAACAGTATCCTGGGCAGACTGCTCCACTCACCCTGAAAGGTCACCTAAATCATTCCTCTGACTCCAAGCATCCTGTCAGCTGTGCAAAGGAGTAGCTCTTCTGTCTTCAAGATATACACAATGGCCCTTGTCAAAGTAAAATGAGATCCAAAACATTACAAGAGGACACAAGCTAATGAGACCCTCTTCAATTAAACTGCCTTGCTGCTTTGATTTTAAAAGAACTTGGAGTCATCTTTCCATGATAATCCAAGTTTCTCAAATCACCAAGGTATTTTAAGCAAATTCTATATTCACTAGCCTCGTATGTTACTGTTTTTATTTTTAAAACCATTAATTTACAAACCTTTTTCAGGTACATTCTCTGTACTAATAAGGTTTTATTGTATCTTGGTAATAGCAACATTACTCTGCATCAAGTTGCTAACACAGACAAAACCACAGCTTATTAAACACCATTCAAAGAATGACGGCAACTCCTATTTTTAAAGGCCTGTTGTATTTTGTAAAAATGACTTAATCACATAAATGATAGCATTCCAAATAGCAGTTATTAGAATATCACCTATAGAATTTTTGCCTATTAATATTTTTATAGGTGTTAGGTGATACATGTTAAAACTTTTTATAGATTTCCAAAGAGAACTTCCCATTGCTGGCATTGGTCTGAGCCTACCATAAGCCCAGGAAGGCAAGAAGGCCAGAAAATTCCAGGTGTTTTGTTTGTCCAGGTGTTTTTCATTTTCTAGACCTAGTTATAATGCACAAGATGCTTTAAAAATCTCATATTATTATAGAACTCTGTTGTAGTAAATTTGTATCTTGATATGCATAATATATTTAAAGCTGAAGGTAACATTTCTATTTGTGCACCCCACCTTTATGCTATATCCCAACCATCGCTATTGGCTCCCAACTTGCCTGTGTCATCTAGCCCATAAACTAGGAATATCTCCCAGCCTAACTACTTGGCATTCAGAGTCTGAGTTATGCTAGAATTGATTAAATATTTATACTCAGTAATACTGAGGCCTCCTCTGAAGAATGTACAGTTAAGTGGTGTACGTATGAGCATGAGGCCACATGGTACAAATCTATTATGTTAAAGTCATATCTAAATTGGAATATGAATCCCCTATGGCCAATCTGGGAACCTGGTGCAATGAGGTTCAGGCGGGGTGAAAGTGCTAACTTCCTGAGGTTGCAAAACCACACTTACACGATGCCAGCTTCTAAATTTAATTAACTTGTAGGTAAAGGTTGGGGGCATGTGATCTTATCTCTTTAATGTGGTACATAACAAACCAAAACTGATTTGTTGATTGCATTACTTCAATGTAAACATCATGAAAGACCTTCTCATTGGGCACTGGTGAAGGTGGCATAGCCAGAGGGCCACTGGATCATGGCCATTTCACCTTTTATCTGCATGTCTGCTCTTCATTAGTGTTCAAGTTCAGTTCCTAATTCGTGCCTTAATCCATAAAGCCAAATTTATATTAATATCCAACTCTGCCCCACCTCCTTGCCAAACGGTATGGCTGAGGGTGTCCACTGTGGGATGTTCAGCCTACCCAGACACTTATTCATCAGCCTTACATAATTATGTGGCAATAACTCAGATACCTGGATTTCAGTTTCCTAAGAAAGCCAGGACATACGAAAGGCTGGGCTTTACCCCAGTTAGGCCTGAAGGCACGGTAGCACCTATGGAGCTGGTGTGTTTTAGAGTCAGACTCGTACCCTCTACTGTGTGGGAGAACTGGGGACAGCAGGCTTTAGAGAACCACCAGTCTATCTCCTGGATTTTTCCATGTCCAGAATCATTTCCAAGTGGTCTGCTAGTTCTCTCTCAGACTGTAGCTTCTTCTGCACGTTAACCCCTCCCAACATCAGAGGCAAAACATCTTGGTAACATTTTTCAAAAACTACTTTATGTTCCTGCATCCCCTTACACTCTTGCAGGACAAGAGCAAATGGGCTGAAAGTGGGTCAGGAGCAGGATCCAAGGCTTCCACTACTTCAAAAGGACCCGGTGCACATTGGGAGTGAAGAAAACTGAGTAAGATTCAAATTCAAGTCTAGGTGGTGGAGTACTGAGATACAAAATTATTTTGTAGGGACTAATACATTATAGGAATTTTCCCTTAAAACCCACACTTAATGTACATAAATTTTGTTATATTCACCCTCACACAAAATGCCAAATGCTTATGTTTCAGGATTAAGGGATATAAAAGTTTAAGTAATAAAATATGAACTTTAGGACTACCTTCAGGCACAGGCCATGGTTTACTTGGGGACATGTGTTTGGCCAGTTTAATCACAGTCACATAGTAGACTGGCTCAGACCCTCCAAAGGCTGACCTGAGAACTGAAAAGCCATTGCTGCACTGTTATTCTCTCATAGGGACATTGTAAAAAAGAAACGTGAAAGCACAAACAAGAAGCTAATTAAGAATGGTTGTCTGTACGCAGTGGGGTGCAAGGGATGTAAGAAGCCTGGGATGATTGTGAAGTGAATCTTAAACACACCTTTTTATAAAATGTTGATTATTATTAACCATGCAATATCACCTATAGAAGTCAAGAAGAAAAAGAGTGAAGAATAGTTACGATGGTAATTAGAAATGAAAAAAATTGGGGAGATATGTGAATAACTAATTCGAAAAATACAAATACCCTTTGATAAAAGAACTTTCTAGACACACACACACACACACACACAACACACACACAGCCCAGACCCATCCTTTTTTTTCTTTGGTAAAGCCAATTTTCTAGTCTTCATTTTATTTGACCTTTTACGGCAGCCTCAACACATTGGACTATTTCCTCCTTGAGATTTTTTTTTCTCTGACTGTCAAGACACCTTTCTTGTCTTCTTCCCACCTCTCTAGCAAGTGCTTCACAATCTCCCTTTCAGACCCTTTCCCCTGCAAAGACAAAAACTACATTCCTGAGGACTCCATGGTAGACCCGCTTCTCTTCTCAGTTTATATTCTCCCCTTAAGAAGTCTCACTTACTAGGTTGGTTCCATCTCTAGATCAAACATATATATTTTCAGATATATATATATATATATGTTTTTTCCCCAGGAAAAACATCTTATATTCTTTGCATTTTCTACTTTATCCAGTATAACATCTAATACCTAGTAATAGTTTCATTAACAGTACAGTTAATTAATTTAGCCTAAATTATTTTTTTTTACTTATGACCCAACCTACCAGTCCAGCCAAAAATAGGACTTAGGACCTTCAGGAGGCAAATCTATAAAAGAATAAAAATATTTTTTTTCTCTTTTAAACCAATCCTTAGAGTTTCATTTAAGGTGACTTAAAAAGAGCACTGTTGTCAATTATTTCTAGTACTTATTCGTAAGGCCACTTTGGGCTTACTAAGCCAGTATCTCTAGGTAGAAACTTGAAAATACATGTTTCTAAATGTTCTCTATGAAATTTTAGTACTCAGACAGGTTTATAACCAGTGCTCCATGTATCTCTCTAATAGGCAAATATGGTCACCCCAATTATTCAGAACAAAAATCTTTCCTACTCCTGATCTACTATCCATATGTGAAATTCAAAATGAGAAAAAAAAATGGATGATTAGAGAGGAGGTAAGTGAAACAAATTTAAAAACGGTTGTTCAATATAATTAACTTATCTTCAATACTATACTGGAAGGGTATAGATAGAAGGAATCAAATGGATTCTCTTACGCAGAAAATTACTACAAGCAGAAAATTGGGTAAATGGAAGGGATAAAAATGAATAAGTAAAAAGAGAGTTATTAACATATAGCTCAGAGAGAATTAGAAAAAATTAAGGGATGGTTTTCCAAGTTCTAGAGGTTGTACAAGCTGTCTGTAGTTATTTCTTTAATGTACCCAAAATTCAACTGCCAGTTCCATCTTGGTAAAAATGCCTTAAGTTCATGGGACAAACCCAAATTAAACCTCTCTACCATGACCATACTTTCTTATAAACCACCCTAGAGATGTAGAATATTCCACATCTGCACTAAATGCAAAGCAAACCACCAGTATTTGATATCACATTAAAAGCAACATAGTTACTGACTGAACTATAGCATTTTGGCTGCATGAATTCTTCAATTATTGTGGAGACAGTTTAAATTTTCCCTGTTTTCTTTTCTGTAATCTTTGCCTTACTCCATATTCAGGGAAAAAAGTCAATTTCATACAAACTACAATTTGTGGCATATCTAAAACAGCTGTGGCTGAATGATGTAGCACTGAAATCCCCCAAATTATGTGACTGAGAAGACTGAATTTCTTGGGGCAAAACAAAGTAAAAAAAGAAAACACTCATCCTGAAAGCCAAACATATTCCCTAATGAAGGTTTTGATGAAGTCATCATAAATTCCTTTTTCTTTTCTAAGTGAAGTCTCTAAACAATACATGTGCCACATAAAAGATCAAAATTCAACTATTTTTTAAAAATCAATAAATCACATTAGTAGCTTAATGTTTATACATAACTTGAAGTTGTCCCACAAATTTTAGTGTGATTATTTTTAGAACTGCTCTGGCTGAATTACATAGTGAATGTCTAAGAATAAGTATTTCATTTGGATTTTGGACTTTTCAAGATTCAATGGTGTATAAATTTCATTTTTCTTAAGAGCTGTTGTTAAAGCAAATATCTGCAAAAATATACTAGTTAAAATATCTGATTTAAACAGATCTGTGACAAGTTTCACGAGGTGTAAATGCCATTAGCATTACTGCAGGCAAACTTGGCTTTCAACAAGCAACTCCTGGGAATATGGTAATATAAGGCATGCTGTATTAACAGTCTGAAAAATGCAGCAAAGTCCTAAGGCAGGGTAAAAAAATGATATGGCAAGGAAACCTAGTATGTTGTAACACCACAAGCTCACCATGGTTAACAAAAATGCAACACTTCATTAACCTCAGACCATTGTGAGCTCCAAGGTTTCAAATAACCAGTATTAAGAGAAGAAAAATAATCCCCCATGTTGCTCAAAGTATTCCACAGTTATACTGAAATTAACTTTGCATGACTATAAAACAGAGTGTTGATTCAGTGGGGGGAAAGGTGAATATTGCATAAATCCCATGGTTATAAACTTGTTCCTGGATAATGAATGATCACAAGGCAATTAGCAAATTCACTGAACTATTGTCATTCCAATTTAATTGTTTACATGAGAACCTCTTGGACCAATAAAGTTCCGTAGCACACAAATTCATAGGTACCTAGTGTTCCTGATGATAATAAAAGTCAGCCTTTAGGAAATATAAAACATATGTGCCATATTAACAAGCATAAGTGAGAACTTAATATTGCTAATAGTATGTGCAAGTGAAGAACTATGACACATGGTCTTGCCTTCTGAAATCTTTTGAATTTTTTAAGACCAAACACATTTTTATTCAACAGTTAAATAACAACACAAGCTAGTAAATAACTGTATTAACACCTTTCTTGGGTTTGCCTTGTATTCATTTGGTAATTATAATAAAACATTTAGTATAACTGGTATATGGTAGGTACTCAATAAATAGAAGCTAAAATAGGTACACAATGTTTATGTAACAGAAATAAGTGCAAGAAGCTTGGAAACTATGTTGAGATTAAATGTGTGGAATTGCTGGAGGATCAGATCCTTGTGTAGAAGGGCATTCTAGGTTAGAATAAGAAATAAATGGGGGGAAAAACCAGAAATGAATGCATTAATGAGAAACCAAGGAGATGGATGATCATGAGGCAGAAATTAAAATGCAGAGTATAACTTTAGAAGACCCCAAAAGCCAGGCTAGAAATAGGGGTGTTTTCAAATTAGGCTACAGGGGAAATCACTGGAAATTATTGGCAAACATCTCTTTTAAGGAAGATTAACCTGCCTTTGTTGAGCCAGATGGGGAAGAGAAAACAAACATGTTAAATGTTATCATAGTAATCTAGGAAAAAGTGATGAGGCATTAGGGTTGGGTGTTAAGTAGCGGTAATAAAAACTGAAATTGGAGATGTTTTAAAGGAAGAATTAACAGCTTAGAGACTTAACCCCATGTCAAGAACAAGAGTGAGAGAGTTAAGAATATTTCTAAGGTTCCCAGCCTCAAGGTCTAAATATAAATGGGGAAGTTAGAAAAGAGCAGTATTTTAATTGGAAAGAAGTGTAAATGTAAGGTAACACCTAATTATAAGGGCCCACTAACAATGTGTATAGTCCCTTCGTAAACACTGATTTTATACTAATAATGGTGAGATGGGCAAGGCAGGTGTTATCCCTATTTAACAGATTTGGAAATTGAGGTTCTGGGAAGGAACATACTAATTTGCTTAGGACAGGGCTAGGTATTTCTATTCTTCAGGTACAACTAGTAACTTCAAATGCACTTCCTTTCACTCTCAAAAGTTCTGATTCAATGATAAATTAAATGGTCATCCTAGCTTCAGGCAATGCATGGTAAAGACTTAGAATTACATCTCAATGGGAAACCACTAAAAGAAGCCACAGTGAAATAATGTTATATGATCAATGCATCCATTCTAAAATGTCATGCTTCTCTACTTACCCAACATAAGCCATCCATACATGCTTGCTGTAGCTGTTTTTAACATTCAGTTCTATCACATTTATCTTTCCAGGCAAAAACAGTTTTGGAATTGTTCTTTCCTATCTTTATCTGCTTAAATGAGTTGAACTACCTACACTCCTAGGGAGAAGTCCATTACGTATCTTGTTCGGAGGCTTTGCCAAGCAGTGTGGCTCCATTTCTTCATCCTACCGTCTGCTGTCCAGAGTAACTGATGAAGCTTCCTAAGCTTGGTGAGGAGAGCAGAAATCTAAGTAAGGAAAGAGCCTGCTGCCTACACTGCAAACCATCACATGGAACAATATGGCAAGTGGCTGACGAAGAGATTCTGGCCTAGGCTGCCATCTTCTCCTCAGCTTTAGAGAGCCAAGTTATTAAGCACTCTCTCCAAAAAGTGTGTGCTGGTCTCGATTCCCACTCTCACTTTCCCACCAGAGTTTAAAAGTAAAGTTACACCTAAGATTAGCCTTTCCGTGAAGTTTTCAATACTGTTTTCACAAGTATTTAGTACTCTGATTTCTTTAATTCTGAGAAATTTACAAACATATGGAGTTGTGCTGCAATATTTCTTCCATGTGCATAAAAGAGAGTCCTCCAGAGCCAGCTGTATTATGAGAAAAATACAGATATACTTCCTTAGTGTGAGGTTCAAGTTCCACAGTTACTCTGTTCCTAATTTCCTCTGCTTTGTAATTTACTGACAAGCATATACCAGAGACTTCTTGATAAAAGCCCTAACCTGTTTTTACTGTCTTCCCTCAGTTTTGATTTGGGAAAACTTACATGATTTTGTTTGCTCTTCTTTCAACAATAAGATCCTTTACATCCATCTCAATATTCAGAGACCCAAACTACTAAAAACATTTTAATGAGAGCATAATACAAAAGAGGAATAGTCCCACCAACTCTACCAAAAAGCAATGAAATAGCCTCTATGAAGGCAGCATGTTTTATCACCCATTGTAGTGAAAATGGAAGTTCTATGGCCAGGATCCTCCTCTGACCCTAATCTACTTGATGATGTAATTGGCCTACTGCATAGGCACATGCTTATACAACTACTAGCAATGAGCCATTATTGTCTGTGTTGCTGTATGTAAAGTCCAGTGCTCTCCCTGGGCACCAGAGACAGAGATGAACTGTGGACTGGCCAGAGGCAGACATGATTTTAACACCTGACCTGCCACTGTGAAAATAAAACTTGGTATAAACCCTTTTACCCTCAGTGTTCCACTGTCATTATTTCAGTCTCACCAAATCCAGAGTGAACCTGCCTGGGGCTGAAACCCTCGGTGAGACCCCGGTGAAGACTGCCATAAGGATTCAGTCAATAATGAGCTAGCAGAAGGGAAGAAGCAAGCAGGCTTTTGCACTTTTCCAGAGTAGAGATTATGCAGAGCAAGAGCAGTAACGAGAAAAAGAAGTGGAGGGAAAAGATATATTGCAGATCTAGAACTAATGGTACATGGCAACTGATTGGACACAGACTTGTAAGGGAAGAGGAAAATTGAAAATGACTCCAAGGCTGCTGTCCAGAGTTCCTGACAGCTGGTTAATGGCAATAATTAAAGTTGAGAGCATAAGAAAAAAAAAGGCTTTGGAGAGAAAATGAAGCACTACAACCACCCATGTAGAAATATCCAGCAGGAAAAGGGAAATACAATGACTTAGTATTATATAAATCTATGGCACAATGGTTAAAACATGTCCACATCTTCACCTGCTTCTAACATTCTTCGTTTGAGAATCAAAGGGCAAAAGCCATACTAGAAAATTATATACAATGTGATACTTTCAAAATATAGGCAAAAAAAAAAAAGGAATGTTATATCTTGCGAGCAGTAACAACATTAAGGCTGTAATCATCTAAAAACTCCTGGGGAAGTCCAAGAATGAGGATTCTCACATTGATCTGGATATTTTATTGACTCAAGTATATTATAATAGAAAAAGAATAAAATGGGAAAAAAATGTAATAGTTGAAACATGAATTCCTTGTATGTTCTTCAATCATTTTAATATCTTAGATTGGGCTATTAATCAAATGATTAAAAACTATTAACCTCCCCCAAAAAAACTATTAACTCTTATTCCATTATCCCAAGCAAAGAAAAACTATAAACTCACTGTATTTTATACAAGGAGCAGTTCAGGAATTAAAAAGGTTTCATTAATTTAAAACACATATTCTAATTATCCATCATCACCAAACAACATATTCTGACAAATGTTTCCCCTGCCTACCAAACCTCTTATAAGTACTGCTAATTCTCCAAATGCCAACTCAGGCACATAAAACAGCTAAGAAAATTAAAACCTGTGGTAAAGTTTTATAAATGCTGATACTTACAGAAAAGGATTCAATGCAGAATTTTCAGAAACATTCAACAACTTTTCTAGAAAAAGGTTTTCTGTTATACTTCTATGAACTGCCATTGCCTATAGTCAATCACAAATATTTAATCTGTAATAATTCAGAAGGGATTTGACTTATTTATTTATTTATTTTGATTGTTTATTTTTAGCTGAGATTTTTTTTACTAAGGTATTATTATATAGAAACTTATGAAGGTTTCACATGAGAAAACAATGCAGTTACTACTTACCCCCATATAACAGAGCCCCCCTGATAACCCATTGCAGTGTCTGTCCATCAGTGTAGTAAGATGCCACAGATTCACTAATTCTCTTCTCTGTGCTACACTGTCTTCCCAATGATCTCCCCCACACCATATGTGCCAATCATAATACCCCTCAATCCCCTTCTCCTTCCCTCCCTAACCACCCTCCCATTACCCTGCCCTTGGTACCTGCTAGTCCCTTCTTGGAGTCTGTGAGTCTGCTACTGTTTTGGTCCTTCAGTTTTGCTTCGCTGTTATACTCCACAAATGAGGGAAATCATTTGGTATTTGTCTTTCTCCACCTGTCTTATTTCACTGAGCATAATACCCTCCAGCTCCATCCATGTTGTTGCAAATGGTAGGATTTGTTTCTTTCTTATGGCTGAATAGTGTTCCATTATATATACGTACCACCTCTTCTTTATCCATTCATCTACTGATGGACACTTAGGTTGCTTCCATATCTTGGCTATTGTAAATAGTGCTGCAATAAACATGGGAACATATGTCTTTTTTGAATCTGAGAAGTTATATTCTTTGGGTAAATTCCTAAGAGTGGAATTCCTGGGTCAAATGGTGTTTCTATTTTTAGTTTTTTGAGGAACCTCCATATTGCTTTCCACAATGGTTGAACTAGCTTATATTCCCACCAGGAGTGTAGGAGGGTTCCCCTTTCTCCACATCCTTGCCAGCATTTGTTGTTTTTAGTCTTTTTGATATTGGCCATCCTAACTGGTGTGAGGTGATACCTAACTGTGCTTTTTATTTGTATTTCCCTGATAATTAGTTATATGGAGCATCTTTTCATGTGCCTGTTGGACATCTGAATTTCTTCTTTGGAGAACTATCTGTTCATATCAACCATCCATTTTTTTAATCGGGTTATTTGCTTTTTGGTGTTGAGGCGTTGAGTTCTTTATACATTTTGGATGTTAATCCCTTGAAGGATATATCGTTTATAAATATATTCTCCCATACTATAAGATGCCTTTTTGTTCTGTTAATGGTGTCCTTTGCTGTACAGAAGCTTTTTAGTTTGATGTATTCCCATCTGTTCATTTTTGCTTTTATATCCCTTGCCTGAGGAGATGTGTTCAGGAAAAAGTTGCTTATGTTTATATTTAGGAGATTTTTTCCTACATTGTCTTCTAAGAGTTTTATGGTTTCATGACTTACATTCAGGTCTTTCATCCATTTCAAGTTTACTTTTGTGTATGGGGTTGTTTCCATTTATAGGTATCTTCTTTAATTCCTCTCATGAGTGTCTTGTTGTCAGAGCATCGGTCTTTCACTTCCTTGGTTAGGTTTATTCCTAGATACTTTATTCTTTTTGATGCAATTGTGAATGGAATTGTTTTCCTGATTTCTCTTTCTGCCAGTTCATTGCTAGTGTATAGGAATGCAACAGATTTCTGTGTATTAATTTTGTATCCTGCAACTTGCTGAATTCAGATATTAGATCTAGTAGTTTTGGAGTGGATTTTTTAGGGTATTTTATGTACAATATCATGTCATCTGCAAACAACAACCGTTTAACTTCTTCTTTACCAATCTGGATGTCTTTTATTTCTTTGTTTCGTCTGATTACCATGGCAAGGACCTCCAGAATTATGCCGAATAAAAGTGGAGGGAGTGGGCATCCTTGTCTTGTTCCCAATCCTAAAGGAAAGTATTTCAGCTTCTTGCTGTTAAATATGATGTTGGCTATAGGTTTGTCATATATGGCCTTTATTATGTTGAGGTACTTACCCTCTATACCCATTTTGTTGAGAGTTTTTATCATGAATGTAAGTTGAATTTTGTCAAATGCTTATTCAGCATCTATGAAGATGATCATGGGGTTTTTACCTTCTTTTTGTTGATGTGGTGAATGATGTTGATCGATTTACTAATATTGTACCATCTTTGTATCCCTGGAATAAATCCTACTTGATCATGATAAATGATCTTTTTGATGTATTTTTTAATTCAGTTTGCTAATATTTTGTTGAGTACTTTTGCATCTGTGTTCATCAGGGATATTGGTCTGTAATTCTCTTTTTTGGTGTCTTTTCCTGATTTTGGTATTAGAGTGATGTTGACCTCATAGAATGAGTTTGGAAGTATTCCCTCTTATTCTACTCTTTGGAAAACTTTAAGGAGGATGGGTATTACATCTTCACTAAATGTTTTATAAAATTCAGCAATGAAGCCATCTGGTCCATGGGTTTTGTTCTTAGGTAGTTTTTTGATTACCAATTCAATTTTGTTGCTGGTAACTGGTCTGTTCAGATTTTCTGTATCTTTCTGGGTCATACTTGGAAGGTTGTATTTTTCTAAAATGTTGTCCATTTCTTCTAGATTATCCAGTTTGTTAGCATATAATTTTCCACAGTATTCTCTAATAATTCTTTGTATTTCTGTGGTGTATGTAGTGATTTTTCCTTTCTCATTTCTGATTCTGTTCATGCACATAGACTGTCTTTTTTTCTTGATAAGTCTAGCTAGGAGCTTATCTATTTTGTTTATTTTCTTAAAGAACCAGCTCCTGCTTTCATTGATTCTTTCTACTGTTTTATTCTTCTCAATATTATTTATTTATTTCTGATCTAATCTTTATTATGTCCCTCCTTCTGTATGACTTTGGGCCTCATTTGTTCTTTTTCTAGTTTTGTTAATTTTGCATTTAGACTGTTCATATGGGATTGTTCTTCTTTCCTGAGGTATGCCTGTATTGCAATATACTTCCCTCTTAGCATGGCCTTCACTGTATCCCACACATTTTGCGGTGTTGAATTATTGTTGTCATTTGTCTCCATATATTGCTTAATCTCTGTTTTTATTTGGCATTGAGCCAATGGTTATTTAGGAGCATATTGTTAAGCTTCCATGTGTTCGTGAGATTTTTTAGTTTCTTTGCATAAGTTATTTCTTACCTTTGTGGTCTGAGAAGTTAGTTGGTACAATTTCAATCTTTTTGAATTTACTGCAGCTCTTTTTGTGTCCTAGCATAAGATCTATTCTTGAAAATGTTCCATGTGCACTTGAGAAGAATGTGTATGCTGCCGCTTTTGGATGTAGAGTTCTATAGATGTCTGTTAGGTACATCTGTTCTAATGTGTTGTTCATTGCCTCTGTCTCCCTATTTTCTGTCTGGTTGATCTGTCCTTAGGAGTGAGTGGAATGTTGAAGTCTCCTAGAATGAATGCATTGCATTCTATTTCCCCTTTTAATTCTGGTTGTATTTATTTCACATATGTAGGTGCTCCTGTGTTGGGTACATAGATATTTATAATGGTTATATCCTCTTGTTGGACTGACCCCTTTATCATTATGTAATGTCCTTCTTTATACATTGTGACTTTCTTTGTTTTGATGTCTATTTTGTCTGATACAAGTACTGCAACTCCAACTTTTTTCTCCCTATTAGTCACATAAAATAATCTTTTTCTATTCTTTCACTTTTAGTCTATGTATGTCTTTGGGTTTGAAGTGAGTCTCTTGTAGGCAGCACATAGATGGGTCTTGTTTTTTTATCCATTTAGTGACTGTATGTCTTTTGATTGGTGCATTCAGACCATTTACATTTAGGGTGATTATCAATAGGTATGTACTTATTGCCATTGCAAGCTTTAGATTAGTGGTTACCAAAGTTCAAGTTTAACTTCCTTACTATCTAAGAGTATAACTTAACTCACTTAGTATGCTATTGCAAACACAATCTAAAGGTTCTTTTTACTTTTTTTTTTCCTCCTTATTTTTCTTCCTCCTCCATTCTTTATATATTAGGTATCATATTCTGTACTTTGTCTAGCCCTTGACTTACTTTGGGGGTAGTTGATTTAATTTTGCATTTGCTTAGTAATTAACTGTTCTACTTTCTTTGTTGTGGTTTCTTTACTTCTGGTTACAGCTATTTAACCTTAGGGACACTTGATCTATAGCAGTCCCTTCAAAATACACTGTAGAGACAGTTTGTGGGATGTAAATTCCCTCAGCTTTTGCTTATCTGGGAATTGTTTAACACAGCCTTTGAATTTAAATGATAATCTTGCTGGATAGAGTATTCTTGGTTCGAGGCCCTTCTGCATCATTGCCACTCCCTTCTGGCCTGTAAGGTTTATGCTGAGAAGTCTGATGATAGTCTGATGGGATGAAGTCTGTATAGGATCTTTTTTCTCTCTCTGGCTACTTTTAATAGTCTGTCCTTATCCTTGATCCTTTGCCACTTTAATTATTATATGTCTTGGTGTTGTCTTCCTTGGGTCCCTTGTATTGGGAGATCTGTGCACCTCAATGGCCTGAGAGACTGTCTCCTTGCCCAGATGGGGGAAGTTTTCAACAATAATCTCCTCAAAGACACCTTCTATCTCTTTTTCTCTCTCTTCTTCTTCTGGTACCCCTATAATATGAATATTGTTCCTTTTGGATTGGTCACACAGTTCTCTCAATATTCTTTAATTCTTAGAGGTCCTTTTTTCTCTCTGTGCCTCAGCTTCTTTGTATTCCTCTTCTCTAACTTCTATTTCATTTATCATCTCCTCCACGGCACCTAATTTGCTTTTAAATCCTTCCATTGTATTCCATAATGCCTGTATTTCTGACCAGAATTTATTCCTGAGTTCTTGAACATTTTTCTGTACCTCCATGAGCATGTTTATGATTTTTATTTTGAAATCTCTTTCAGGAATATTGACCAGGTCAGTTTCACTTGATCCTTTTTCAGGTGTTTGAGGGATTTTTTTTGAACCAGGTTCCTTTGATGTTTCATATTTGTGTGTGGCACCCTCTAGTGCCTATAAGCACTAGTCTCTGGAGCTGCTCGGCCCTTGGAGCAATGTCTGGGGTCTCAGGGCAGTGGTGCTGGTGCCTGTGGGGGAGGAAAGAGCTTTTTCCTGCCTCCCGGCTATTATGCCTGGCTCTACTGCCAGAACCAGTGGGCCGAACACACAGGTATAAGCCTCTATACTTTGTGTTTATAGTTGCCATAGGCAAGGCTTCCCTCTGGCTGGCCTGACACCAGGGCAGGAGGCTGCTGGTTTGCAAATCAGGTGCGGGCTAGCCAGGAGGAAGTCACAGCAGGCTGTGTATCATGGTGGGGGGCCTTGGAGCTGTGCATCCAGCCAGGGGGATGGAGTGCCTGTAGCTCCTGAAAGTTTCCAACCTGCTGGGCAGAGTGAGCCCAGACAATTTTGTCTACTTGTCCTTTCTCCTGAGAGTAAGCTCTGTGTAATCCTTGCCTCTTTAGCAGCCCTCCCGCTGTTAGGAAGTATCTCAGACTGCCGCCTTTTTTTGTCCCAGAGCAGCTGGATGTGGATCCCTATTTTCCACAAGCAGCTGGAATCTCAGTCTCTCCAGGTATTCCACTGTCTTAGCTTTCCAACCCCACTAATACCAGAGCACCATGCAATGTAGGTTCCTGCTCCCAGAGCAGATCTCCAGGGCTAGGTGTTCAGCAGTCCCAGGCTTCCACACCCTCCCTGCTCTGTTTCTCTTCCTCCTGTCAGTGAGGTAGGGTGGGGGAAGGGCTTGGGTCCCACTGGATCACAGCTTTTGTACGTTATCCTATTTCATGAGTTCTGTTCTTTCCTCCAGGTGTATGTAGTCTGGCACAGCCTTCTTTCCTGTTGCTCTTTTAGGATTAGTTGTATTAATTATATTTTCATATTATATGTGGTTTTAGAAGGAGGCCTCTGTCTCACCTCTCATACTGCCATCTTTAATCCCAGATTTGACTTATTTAAAGCAAAAACAACTAGAGTCAATAAGATGACATAGGCTGGTATCAGACTGAAAGTACTACTCTGGGAGAGAGAAAGGAAAATCTCATCAAAATGAAAGGGCAGAGAGGGCCCATGTCAAAAGCAACTAGTCACCACAGGAATGCTCATAAAACTGTTGCTCTGAAAGGGAAATCAATATTCAGGGCTTGAGAAGAAGAAAGATAACTTTTTGAGAACTGGCAGTATAACCTCTCAGGAATTTTCTAGGAAGAGCTTAATATAAATGCAAAGGGTGGATCCAAGTCAAAGCATAGATAATGTCCACAGGTGACAGTACCACTCAAGTAAAAATGTGATTGAAAAGATAATCAGCCAAACCAAAGAGCCATTTTCAACAAAGACCTAAACTTATCTTTCAAACTTATGATAGCCCTGAGAATGGTTTCACATGCTCTCTAAAATCTCGAATCCAATGTCCTGACATTCATTTTCAAAACCAACAACTCTCACAGACCTATAAGAGTGGATGCACTTTCAGCATTGAATTTTAGAATGAAATTGCATATAATGAACAAAAAACTACTATGTATTTGGTAACTATATAAATGAATTCACATTTCATTGAATATAAGATTGCTTCTACATACAATTGGAAAACAGCAATACATATGTGAATCATAGATTATTAATTCAAACCAGATTCAATGCCAAGATTTGCAGAACTCTTAAAACACCCACCACACACATACAAGTTGAAAATCACTGGTAAAGCTTGTTTTGGAGATTCCAGACGTTTTCTTAAAAAGCAGAGATGATGCAAAATATGCTGCTGTAATAACATTTCTATTACTCTACTTCTTGTATATATTTATTTTTCATATCGAAGCTTCCCAAGTTAGTTCTGAAGAAGAGTCTATGTATGCTATTTATCTTAATATCCTCCCAGTCACATACATTTTTGAAGGAATACTTATGAAATGATAAATGCGTTATAATACAAGAAGTCATAAAGTAGACTAAATGGATGTTAATTATTAAGTAGGAAAATTATCCTGAATTTTTATAATGGTAGTCAATGAAAAATAAACATCAAAATTTGTACTACAACTGGTTTTATATTAGACTTTTTGTACCACCATTTAATATACATTTGCTTTTATGTAAAATTAGGTGAAGAATTAAAAACAAAAGGAATTCCTCATTCTATTAACAGAAGTTCCTTTTAAAAACATAAGAAAAATATTGATACTGTCTTATTTTAATTTGATCATACAAACAACACTATATTCTGTCCAAGGAGAAACAGAGTATCTATTAGTACCTACCATGCCTTTATATTTTGTTGTATCTTTAACATATAGCATACATTAAAAAAAAAACCTTCAGACACCTCCTATATGGATACTTCCAACTGTCAATGCCTGAAATAAGCTACCTTAACAATCCCCTTTAAATCTATACTTAATACCACAATGCAAAAAGATAAAGTGGCCCCCAGTGAATCAATCTCCATAGCTGGCAAAAGTTATGGCAAATACAAAAGGAAAAGTGAAAGTAGCTAAAATAGCCTAGTGAGATTGGGGAAATTCTTCAAAATCTTCTTCAGTTTCAGCAAAAGTAGAGCCTGAGAGAAAGTGTACTCAAAATAGACTTTTTGGGCTCAACAAGAATGTCAGTGAGGGCATTCAATTATATTTACAACAAGCAGCATGAGAAACATTCTTTACTGTGAATAAACAATAACCTCATTCAAAACAGGCACAAAGAGAACCTGAAGTAGTTATGGCTCAAGAACCGAATTTTTAAAAGGAAAGGTTTACAGTGGGTTGGAAAAAGATAGCTCAAAGTAATGTCACTGAAGACTGAAACTATATTGATGGCTCTCTATAACTGACATGTTATACAACTAAAAAATGTACTTTAAGACATTTGTTCTAAAGAACTCAGTACACCCAAATAATAAATGTTAATTCATTTATACTACAAAAGTAAAAAGCTATGACAGATAATGCAAAGAGATGAATGCTGACTTTATTCTTGGGACTGAAGAAACCATAACCCCAGGGGAGGTAAAGTGAACTGAGCTGCTGCCAACAGTGGGGTGCATTACAGGGCACCTGGGGGGCTCCAGAAGATCCCTCACTCCTTAATTACTCCTTTCTTGGGATCAGCAAATCCAGGAGGGGTGCCAGCACTAACATCAAGACATACAAAAAGCCTGTGAGCATTAATGTCACAATACATTTGGCTTGATGGTCGCAGAGGGCTGCAAGTCATAGTTTCTCTCTAAGGAACAGGCAGGGAAAACTTGGCCAACCAAGTTGGTTATAAACACTTGGAAATAACTTTACAGGAGCAGAGTCAAGAAGACCTGAATGCTTGCCTTTTATTGGAGGATTCACAGGCTTGTGATTTCTGGTCTAGTTTATACAAGGATGATGGATTATTTAGAACTAAGCAATTTCAAACTGGCACAAAAAAGAAGGAGGTTAAGAATGTAGTAGCAAATAAGCAGCAGTTTTTGTCCCAGTCTGGAGTCATGGCAGAGAATCTTCATCACTCAATCCAAATATAATCCATGTAGACCTCCATCTTTTCTCTCTCTAAAAAAAAGGTTATCTTCTTAGAAAATGTGCCTATTAAGGAAAATTTATATAGATAGAACAGAAGAGAAAAAAGAGTGCTTCATGTGATGCTCCAAATTCCCATGATATAAAATAGTAGAGTCCAGAAGGTAATGCCAGAGGTCATCAGGTCATCTGTCTTTGGAAAAAAAGTCTGAAACATTTAATAGAAATAATACCTAATATTAATAGTACTCAATGCTGAGAATTTGAACACTTTCCTACAGTAGCCTGTTTCAGGGTATAACAATCCCTTAATTCAGAAATTACAAACTATTCTCTATGGCTATAATTTAAGACCATTTTTGTATAGAATATCATATGCCTGAAAGAGTCGTCTTACCTAATTTTATAAGGACAAAATCAAGCTCTAACCCTTTTCAATTTTACTCTCAGGTCCTGTTTTCTGTTCTTTTCATCCTTGCTCTTTACTGAATCTACTCAAATTTTGCTATGTGCTTTTAAAACAAATCTATCCCACTAACAAAAACTGGATGAAACTATGTCAAGACCAAACAATGAAAAAGATTCAAATAACTTAATTATTGTACAGCCCTTTATTGTTTTCAAGCCACTTTCATATTTACTTTCCTGTTTCAGAGTCATTAGAACATTTTGAGTTAAAAACAGAAAAAGGACATATCTCTGATCTTTCCAGTGATACTGCATGGGGCAAAATGTTGACATTTTTTCTTTTAAACTTCAGTGACTTACAGACAGTAGAGGTGAGGGAAAGAAAAAAAAGAGCATGAGTAACCACAGTTAAGAGCCACAATTCAGAGCCACAGTTAAGCTGGAAGAGAAGGAAGTGGAGGGAACTCACTTCATGTTGCCTCAACCTTTCAGAAGACAGGAGGTGAGAATGATGGATAAAGTGTAGCTTTCAGGACTTGAGGTGAGAGAGCTCAGAACAGCCACTGGAGGACAGTGACCAGAAATTAACTACAGACAATTAGAAAAACAGTCATTGCCTCATTTCCTCCTCCTGTAGCCTAAGGCTTCTTTTGGTGTTTCTCCTGTTCAGTCAAATTTTAAAACACACAGCCTCTAATGTGTTTTTTTTCTCCTGAGGTAAGTGGAGTTTAAATCTTGGCCAAACTAAGAGGGTGATCCACTAAATCTCGCCTCTGAATTACTTCAAAACCTAAGAAAATGAGTTAATAGGAGGTTTAGGTGTTGGACAGAATTGGGAAGAACTATTAAAACAGGGACTAGCATTAGGAATAGAAAACAAATAGCTTGGGAGAGCCTGTAGTACGTAGAAAGCTAAGTCCATATTTAGAAATGATGATTTGCCAGTTTATTGTTAGAAGAATACATCACTTTTAAGTTTTTCATTCGTTTGTGCTGTATGTTATGTATTCTATCCAAAGTATTCTAATTTTATAGACAGCACAAGCAAGGATATTTACTTAGTGGTGTGTGCCTGTTTTTCCTCAGCGGAGTTATTAAAGGCAGAAGTAAGTCTTGCCACTCTGCCTGTATTATCCTAATGAGGCACCACTACTTACCTCATAGTTGACACATACCTCCAGTGAGAGAGCCCAAGGGGAACTTAAGTCTCTCTAGAATTTAATTTGAAATCTTATTCCCTTAAGTGATGGGAATATAACAAAGAAATACAATAATATACTTTTAAAGAAAGTAGAGAAGAAAAGACTTCATTTAGTAGTCTCATGTTTAATATATGTTACTGTGACTGCACAGTAGCAAAATTCCACATCTCTAGCTATAAAAGGACTACATTTTAAAAATATGTTCTAAGTTAATGAAATTATATAGCAAATGGAATATCTAAAATACATCTTAATGGATCATTTTTTGGCAAAACTATACTTTTATATATATCAGAAATATAAATAATTCTGAAATGAGAGCTATCACCTAAAAGTCTAAGACTGTAATTTATTTTAACATGCAGATGAAGCTAAAAGCACTGTATTTGGGCAGTTTGATATCTTTGTCTTGATCATGAAGATAACATTACACAATCTACTGACTAAATTCAAGATCAATTAGAAATGTCACTGTACATCAAGACATCATGAGTTTCCCATTATTATATAGTTGTGAAGAATAGGTATGTTAAATAGGCAGGGATATTTAGAGATTTCATAATAAAAAAACTGACACACTGTCGATGATCTAAAAATTAAATGATTCACAGTATGTGGTTTATTTTTCAAGGCATCATAAATGAAGAATGGCTTTACCAAAATTTGATATTTTCATCTAATGAGACAAAAGATGGCATAGATACCTTAACACAAAAACAGGATCATAAGATAGCATTCTTAACTTCATTTGATGTAAAAAGCTCTCTATCTGAAGAGACATGCCCTTTGTGCCTCTTCTGATAGAAGCATACTGGTTTCAAAAAGTAGTAGCACAAGTATGAATTTCAGGGTCTTAAGGCAAAATTTCAGAAAGAGACCCATTGCATTGGCATGATGCGTTTGTGTCATGGATTCCCTGAGCACTTTTGCCTCTTTCTCTACTTCTAACTCTACACCTTCTGAAAAAGCCAGAAATTATGGTATACTCCTAAAGTTTAATGCTTAGGCATGGATATACTTCATGCACAGCTAGATTGGAAATTCTATGGGGGCAGTAAGAGCATGTCTGGCTACCTGCCTTCCCTGACAGCCCAGGTGATACCTGCTACCCACAGGCTTTGCTACACTAGGCCCAGAACCACATGGACCAGGCCCAGATGGATATGAGGACCCTCTCCCCACCTATAAGGAAGGCCTAGAAATAGTCCTAAGGATGTACTATATGGCCTGCCATGCATTTTGCCCTCTCACCATATAAAGGTCTTACATAGAGTTACAATTTCTATTTGCAACACCCAGTGGGATTAGTCAGTCTCTTAAACTGGCCTTCCAACCCAAGCTCTAAAAATCTGGCTGAAAAAATCTTTTAAATAATGGAATTTAAAATTATCAAAATATAAAAACCCAAACATAATATATAATACAAACTAAAATTAATTTTTTAATGTGTCACAAGTCACTTCAGAGTGATTTAGTACTCCTTAAGGACATGACAATAAATACTCAATTATCCGTATTCCAGGAAAGCAAGATTTCTAGTCAACAAAAATTGCAAATAAAAGGACACTCAATGAGTAACAGCTTTTACAATAGGAACATTATCAAAACATATTTTCAGATTTTAGGGTGACAATCAAATAAATGTAAATAATATTTTAGGGAAGCTATACATAAAAAGCAGCATAAAAATTCATAAGACATGAAAATGCATTATTTTTCTCAAATTTTCCAAATAATCTTACACTCACATTACTAAAATGAAATACAGCCATAAATGAAATACAACTGAGCTCTCTGGAAGACTTCAAATTCTGCCAAAGCAAGTTTCCAGAAATACGGTTAAAATCTTTTTCTCCTGAGATTAAAAGCAGAAAGGTTTTTCCTCCTATTTTTCTGGATGACAAAGTCTGCAGATTATAAGCAGACACAGAGGATCACTGCTAAAAATCTTGGAGAAGAAATCAGCATTTTGAGAATCATGTACTGATGTATGTCATGACCTCATGCACAGATGGCCTATTCTCCATGCTCATTATTACCAAGATGACGTTAGTCATGCTTTTCCCTCCTGCTCCCATTCCCTGAAGTTCACATTCTTCATTCAATCCCAGCATTTCTCAAACTGTACTCTGCAAAACACTAGAGACCCAGGAGACATTAAATGGATGCATCTGTCAAGTAAGTTTGGAAAATATTTCATGGGCTATCTCATATCAGAAATCACAACATGTAATTTGGGGCAGAATATGAAAGACAAGGTAAAGAAGTAGGTTTAATTATGTAGACAATGGAAGATGCACAGAAGAGGTTAAACATGGAAGAGATATGATTAATCTGTTTCATGGGGAATGTATAGGATGCCGTAAAGATGGTACCAGGAAGAAGAGTGGAAAGGGTCATCAAAATAATCATGCAAGACAGGCCAGGGTTCAGGCAGTAACTGAAGAAACAGAGGAGAGCATATTTAAACAGTTTCTGCACACATGAGAAGCACCTCATAAAAATTGGATATGCTATTAAGAAAAGGACAGAAATTAAGGCTGTCTAAGCTTTTGACTGTCAGTGTTCCTTCGGTGAAAATTTAAGGACATGTGAGGAAAATGAAGATCAAGTTTTGGGTCAATTCTGTTGGGCAACAGGGAAGGAAGCTGACTACTTATAACAACTGTTTTCCATCATCACTCATGCAGCTGTTGCTGACCCACCCAGCTAATGCTATCTTTTCCTCCCCTATAAAACTCTTTTTGGTACCTTCCTTGTGAAAATTTTTAAATCTTTATACTATTATTTTTATTACTTATATGCTTATCATACTTTCTTCTACTAAATTTTAACTACTTGACTGGGAGAGAGGGAGGTTACTAGGTCTTACTTAGCCTGTATCACCTTTCATAAAACATGACATTTAGAAAGCATTTAAAACATCCTTGTTAAATTGAAGGATAAATGCATGTGTCATGAAATATATGTAACCTTGCTTCAACATCCACCTTTCTTATCCTTGTTCCTACATAAGTAAGATTTTTGTGGTTTATTTCAAGGTTTTCTCTTTGCCTGTGTTTTTCAGCAGTTTGAATATGATAGGAGTGCCTTGTTGGTGTTTGTTTATCATTTGTTTGTTTGCTTGATGTTTTTGTCTTTACACTAGTATTTTGTGAGCTTCCTGTTGTCTACGGGTTTTTTTGGTCAATTTTAGAATGACTTGTTCATTATCAATGCAAATACTTTTTCTGCCTCTTTTCCTCCTTCTGGTATTCCAGTTATGGGTAGGTAACACCTTTAAGAACTGTCCCACAGTTTTTGAATGCCCTATTTTCCTTACATTTCAATTTGGGAAGCTCTTATTGACCTATCTTCAAACTCACTGATTCCTTCCTCAGACATTCAAGCCTACTGATGAAACCATTGAAGGGTTCTTCACTTCTTTTACAGTGTTTTTGATTTCTACCATTTTCTTTTTATTCTTTCTTGGAATTTCCATTTCCATTCTTATGCAACCCATTCATTCTTGCATGCTATAAATTAGACTCCTTCATACATTAATCATAGTTTTTTTAAATTGCCTGTCTGATAATTCTAATATCTTTGTCCTATCTGAGTCTGGTTCCAATGGTTGCTTTGTATCTCGTTGTATCTTCAGGCCAGTTTTTCTTGCCTTTTAGCATGTCTGGTAATTTTTTGTTGAAATCAAACATGTTCTATTGGGAAATAAGAACTGAAGTAAACAGGCTTTCAGTGGGAGGATTTATGTTCATCTGGCTACACACTGGGTCGGGTTTCATGTTTGCTGTAGCTATTGGTGTCAGAGGCACCAAATTCCTTTAGTGTCCTTGTTTTGTCCCCCTTTTAACTTGGGCATCTCTACATACTTCTCCTCAGAGGGAGCCTGTGTCTTGCAGCTCTTTCAGCTGTAATTCACTTTAATTTCATGAAGACCTGTTGGTATAGTGGTAAAACGGTGGGTGAGCAGTGGCACTCTACAATCTTCTGATTAAGTTTCAGCCTTTTAGCAACTATGTGTCTCCGACCTGTGACCTTTACAAGTTTCTTATTGAACAGTTTTTGCCTATTTCCTTAGGTGAGACAGGAAGGCTCCACAGCCCTAGGACAGGATCTGATAAGGTCTTCCACTCTGGAGAGCAGGCTTTTTATGGAGAAGGCTCTGAGTAATTTTATGATGATTACTCACCCACTCCTCCTGTCAGAGGTATGTATAGATTATTCTCAAATCTTCACTGTGAGAACTTGGTGGAATCCCTATAGGTAAGGCCCATGACAATGTGAGGGCTAGAGCCACCTTAAGACTGAGGACCTCAGAAATTTCTAACTCTCACACTAGTACACATTCAGCTTCCAACAATGTATCAAAATTACCATGTAAGTAAAAGGGCTTCAGCAATTTCTGCTCCAGGTAAGAAGATCTTGGCTGACACTCTCTAATGCACCTCTCTCTCCAGATTTCAGGGTGGTGGTTTGCCATGTTCTATTTTGGAAGATACTAATTTTTTAATTTGTCCAGCTTTTCCTTATTCTAAGTATGGGGAGCGACAACTTTCAAGACCTTTCACAGCTGAAACTGGAAGTCTTAACACCCACTTTTCATATTAATACAGTGTTAAACACACATGCACACACACACAATTCCTTCAGATTCTACTTTCAACAAGGGGCAAGAGAAGAAAATGCATGTGTAGAGCACATTCAAGCTCATTAGCATCTTTGATAATGTAATATGCAACTCAAGTATATTGCGATGGTGCCAACATGGTATTTAGAGTCAGAAGACCTAGCCATGAGACTTTGTGATGTAATATATCATGTCTATAACTCCTCTAATCTTAATTCAATCAAATAACTATGAGTTCACTATTTGGTCATAACATATGTGGGTGCTAATTATCCTAATCCCAAGTAGCATTTTTATTTTAAAATAAGAAGACAAGAGTGACAACACTTTATTCATATGAATGCAATCACTAATGAAAAAATATCATAAAGTGAGGATAATCCATATTCTCACATCTACAGGTCTTTATCACTGTGGTTCAGTTTCTGTTTCCCTGCTTCTGTCTGTTATTCTTCCAAAATAAATTTGCCAATTTTTTAGGTTAAAGAAGTATGAGCAAATATTTACATTTATGTGTCTTTAAAATTTCTAGTTATTGAAATTTTCAAACACATTTAAAAATAGAGAAAAATAATGGTCCCTATGTACCTATAATCCAGTCTCAGTAATCATCAACATTTTTGTTGATCTTGACTCATCCCTTTCTCCCACTTCTTTTTTTTCCCAGAATATTTTCAAGCAAATCCCAAATAACATACAAACACTTCAGTATGCATCTCTGCTGGATAATAAATTCCATTCAGTGGATACAGTGACTTTGATCTAACCGCTTTTGGGGAAAAGTGAACACATTTCCTATATAGGAATGACAGCTGCATGTTTTTGCAACTAGTATTGTTATATAAAAATCTCAGCATGAACAGAAAAGTATGATGTTGAAAAATCAAAGGGATGAACTGAGTTAGATATTATGCACTGATTCTTTTATCTGCATCTCTCAGTACTCCATCTAGACTGTTGGACAGATCAATAAGCTAAGAATATTTCTCTTGTATTTCAAATTGTGGATGAGACTTAGTCCTGCAAATAGAAGCAACTCATCTAAGAGGATGAAAGCAGAAGTGAAACACAGGTCATTTTCCCACACCCTTTGGCTCTTTCAACTGCAAGTAAAGACAAGGAAATGTGAGGTTTTTCCACAACAGTGTTCATACTAGCATTTTTGAATTTTCTGGGTGTCAAGAGGCAATTGTAGCCACAGCAGCATCCATTTAATCCTGGCTTCCTGATTACTGGATTGCAGCTATGGAGTATGTTTTTACACTGATAGCTCCGGCAACAGCCTCAGGTGTAAGCAGCTCTTATGTTCTATACCTTCTAGAAGTCATTCCTGTAAGAACAGCCTAGAACCTGTTTTTTATATCATAAATCAATTTTATAAGCCCCTAATTCCCTTGCATTAAATATCTTCCTGTTTAAAACACCTGTTGTTTCTGTTTTCTACACTAAATCTTGACATACTATTTGATATATCTGTGTGTCTATGGAACTGATATTAAACTTTCATGAATACTTAACTTTATTATGTGAAACATTAGTTCTTCTATTTCACTTGTCCTATTTAAAATTCCCTTAATGTATGTTCACTTTTAATTTAAATTTCCATAATATTCTATTCGTTAAATAAAATGCTGAATATAATGTTTTAAATCTATTTTGTGATCCACTAATGGGTTGCAAGCCTCAGTTTAAAAGACACAGTTTACACCACAGCCTTACTAAGAGAGCCGTTAGTATATAGTAGAAAAATCACAACAGCATTTACTTATTTTTTTATATTCTATCCTAGCCTTCATGATAGACAATCTAAAGTTTTTACAGTTATCATTTTATTGATCTCTACCTAAGTAAAAGACCGTCTGAGGCAAATCTCCACATGGCTAAGAAATATTTTAAAGAAACAGACAAAAATGGAGAACAGAAAATAAGGAAAAAAGTGGTATGACTAACAGGCTTAGAGGAAAAACTGTTGTTGATTTAAAAGAATGCAAGTCTTTCATAAAATCATTTCCTGAAAGGTTTCATTGACCAGACTTGATTTTTTTATGAAAACATACATCCAGAAACCATATGCAATTTTGATTTTTTTCCTCCATCTACTCAGTAGTCAAACAGAAATAAATCTAATGGGCACCAAACGAACTTTTAAAAATCAAGCATCCTTAAATCTCGTTATATGAATAGTGAACTATATTCAGTTTTTAGTTCTTGATTCCAAAACCAATAAAATCACAGCAAAATGTTAAATGAATCCACAGATCTCAGAGGATAACAGATCATAAAACTCCCAGAGATTTGGCAAGGTGGCAGTCACTGACAGAAGGGGAAAATATATATAAATATAAGCTTAAGTTTCATATTTTTCTATCCTAAAAAATTGAGCTTTACATAAAAATTTGAGTCCTTAACTATAAAATATTTTTCTATTTTAACAGATAGCATTGATGAGCATTATATTTACATATTATATAAAAAATGATTTGAATTCATTTGTATCAGAAAACTCAAGGAGCTCAAAATTTGATTTTAATGTTTTGAATGGAAATCTTTCCAAAATGTATTATTTTCTTTCTTGCTTAGTGAAACAAAATAAATGGAATATTAATTAGTCTTTTGGTACTTCAGTTTTCTTCTTATAATTGCTTATCATCCCATTCTGAAGTATTGTACTGCTCTCAGGAGTTATTGATAAGGGACAAAATGTTAATATTGAAAACATCATGCACAGTAGTGTCAGACACAACCTGGTCCAGATTAAGGTACAACTTTCTAGCCCTATGATAAAGGGCTAACCAATTAACATCCATATATTTAAGTTTCATCTACTATAAAACAGGAACCATAAAGTTGTTTTCATAAGGCTGTTAGAAGGATTAAATGAGTATATGCAAAAATATAGTGATGGGTGCCATTAACACTATAAAATCAAATACCTGTTACTTCTCAGAGTATTTCATACTGCTGAATAATTGATAGAACTGTACAAAATGGTGTGCAGCTGGACACTACCATCTTTGCAGACTCAAATAGCATAGACTTTGAATTGAAAGCACAAAATAAGGTGGTAAAATGAAACCTTAAGTTGAAATGTATTTAGAATAAATGTTTTTGCAAATTATATCTTTTTAAATTTTATTTTGTTTGTTGCTGTTACACAGATATACAACAAATGTTTGTTTGAGATACCAGAAACCTTGCTAAGTAAGAATACATCTAACAACAGACACACATAATATGTAAAGATAACTTTAATTTTATTGAGACATTTAAGAAGACCTAGATAAATGAAAGTATATACCACTTATATGGATTAGAGGGTCAATTTTTCCAGACTGTTCTTTGGATTCAATGTAATCACAATCCAAAATTACAAAGGTTCAGTGTGGAAAATTCTCTGATGATTCTAAAATTTACATGGTAATGTAAAAGGCCAAAAATAAGCAAGGCAATCTTGAAGAAGAACAAAGTGTGAGGATTCTATCAGATATAAAGTTACTATAAAGAAAGAGCAATTAAGATAGCACAATATTGGTACAGCAACACAAGAAAAAGACAACTGGGACAGACTAAAGAATCTAGAAAGAAATCCATAATATGTGAAGAGTTTATATAGAATACAAGTAGCACTACATGGAAGTAGAAAAAAGGACAGTGTTTTCAATAAACAATGTTGTGAAAAGTAATATCCTTAAAGAAAAAACTTAATTGGATCTTTCCCTCCACTACCCAAGGTGGTGAGGGATTTCTGGTGAATTTTCAGACCCTAATGTGAAAGATAAAAATATAAAGCTTTTAGGATATCAGATAATATCTTTATGATCTTGGGGGAGGGAAAAGTTTCTTAAACAACATACTAAAAGCATCAACCATAAAGGAAATCATTGATAAACTTGACTAAGTTAAAGAAAAATAATAAACTGCTGTTCAACAACAAAAAAAACCATAACATTGAGTGAAAAGGCATGGTATAGAGTGAGATAACATTTTTAACCCATAGATGCAATAAAGGGTTTCTAGTCAAACTCTATGCATATATTTTACAATTGATAAGAAAAGACAGCCCCCTAGGATGAAAAAAGGAACGAAGACTTAAATATGTATTTAAAAATAGGCAAAAGTAAGAGCAAAGTGTAATTTCAAGATACATATAAGAATTGAAAACTAATTTTATTTAAAAAGGCATAAAGAGCTTACCATTCAAGTCATGGACAGTGGTTACCTCCAAAAATTAAAATAACTTCAGAGGCCATGACAATATTCTATTTCTTCATGTGGAAAGTGGTTACACTGGTGTTTATTTCATAATTATACATGCTCTACAATTGTTTTATACACTTTTGTGTGCTATATTTTATAATAAAAGCAGATGTTCTTAAGTCTACTGAGAGAACTCAGACCAAATGGTATCAATTTTCCAGATAACCAGACTTTATACCCAAAAGTAAAAATTGACCTATAAATGTAATTTCTAGATTCAGATATTCTAGATTTTGTTCCTCTAGAGTCAGACTGACCCTTGTAGGTCACATATTACTTTCTCCAGAGAAAGCTACATGGAAGAGGTAGCTTCCGTGATCTGTGTCTTAAAGGATAAGATTTAGATATGGGTGGATTGGGGAAGGGATGCAATTAGTTCTACTAATCCTACCGTCAGTTTGATGAGTAAATCTTCCTGACTGAGCTTGCTTCCTTGGATCTCAGTTTTCTCATTCAATTAAGAAAAAAAAAAGGATTATGCCTTAGTAAAAATGCAAGTATCAAGTTTTCTGTCCCTGGAGATATGCTTTCACAACATGCATACTTGAGAGGAAGTCCACAGATGTGCCCTATTAACTTTCACTGTGATTTTCAGCAAGCAAGAGAATACAGAAAGTATCTTTGTCTGGCAATGCAGGGTAAGTGACAAGCTGTACCTTTGACTAAAGCAATGTGAATAGTGAACTAGATCAGGAACCAAGAAATTCTGGGCCTCAGTTTCTCCAATTTTCAAACAAACAATAACTTCCATGCTACATATCTTGAAAGACACATAATTGTTGCCAAAGTAATTTGAAGAAGACAGATCATAAAGAGGGCCATTTCTTCTTAACACAAACAGGTTACCATAGAAATAAAAGAAGACAGGAATCAGACATTTCAGGTTTGGGCATTTACCAACTGAGTGACTGACCAGATGAGCGGGACCAATCTGCCTCTCATTTAAAGCTCTTCCCTCAATGCTATGACTACCTGTAAATTAGTCTTTCCAAAACTATATGCTACCTAGGGTTCTATGCTCTCTTAATACTGCTTTTACAATAAACCTAAGAAGTAAAAATTCAAGATTATAACTAATTAAAATCATCACTGTATGAAAGGATTCAAACTAAGGTTTCTCTAAGTCATTTTCCTAGGACTTACATTTCTATTTTTTAAAGTTACCATTTTATATATACTTTACTCAACGGCAATTAGTATTACATTAAGTTATACCTATAACCATCTCCAATAGCTACTTAAAGAAAAAAAGAAAGGAACAATACATTTCTGTAAAACAAAATTGAAAATCAGATATCAGATTTAATTATATATAATGAATTCAGTTTTAATATGCATATTCAGGTAAATGATATTTACTTGAATTCAATAGTTACATACAGGTTTCTGTACTACGTGGCCAGCAGCAGCTGTTTATAATAGAGGCCCAAGTGCTATTGTCCCACACAAGCTATGCAACCCAGCCATCTGCTCTTAATGCCCCTAAACAATTCCACAACTAAATTATCTAAACCTTAGCAGAGCAGGTGTCCCTAGAATGCATTTCCAGTCCTAACTGCTTAGTGCCTGTGCCATACTGGTTATTAAATATTTGGACACTCACTCTTGGGTAAACTGGAAGTAAGTGAAATATATTTTTTGCATTTTAAAAGAAAAACAAAAGGTTAAGAGGGTGTGACTTGAATTGATCAGATTATGCCAGCTTCATATAGATAGACAACCAGTCACTCTTTGCCCTTTTATGGGTTGCCATATCTCTCTCCTTTGTTGTCATTACAATAATAATAAGTTCAGAACTAACACTTGGGCAAAAAAATCCTGCTAGACCGAGTACAAAGCACAGCTGACCCTTGAAAATTGTGGGGATTAGGGGTGCCAGCCCCTGGTGTAGTCCAACATCCACATATAATTTCTGACTCCCCCAAGACTTTATTAATAGCCTACTATTAGTAAAGCCTTACTGATAACATAAACAGCTAATTAATGCATATTTTGCATATTTATTATATACTGTGCTCTTGCGATAAAGTCAGATAGAGAAAAAGACATTTTTTCAAATTGTACAAATCTCCAAAAAATTTTCCAATGTATTTATTGAAGAAAAGTTTGTGTAAGTGGACTCGCACAGTTCAAATCTATAATGTTCCAGGGTCAACTGCATTTGCTTCTAGGAAATCAGACATTGTAAAGTATATGGCAGTCTCATTCCCTAATCTCAATCTGTGTACACACACAGGGTCACAAAATTGGTTTTCAATGAAACACAACAAAATATACAGTTTTCCTCTAACTAGTATCACAGAAACTTAATGGACTAGTTCTAGAATATCCCCAGATATAAAACGGTTATCAGTTCAATTCAATTATCTTACTGAACAGTGAGTTAAAGTGACTAACATTTAAATAACACTTTTGAGAAGCTTTTTCTAAATATTATCTCATTTGGATCTGACCATTTATCTCGAGATATAATGTCATCTCTATTTCACAGATGAGGAAATTGATGTTGTAAGAAATTTGCCCACTGCTCTGCTGTTGGTAAATAAGAAAGGTGGATTTGAACATTGAAACACTGATATTTGGAAGAAAAGCACTAGCACAGGGCAAAAGAGGCCTAAAGTGTTCCCCAAAGAAACTTAAAGCTGTAACTAAAGGGCAAGTTAGAGAGACAACATAGAGAACTGAGAAGGGATTTATGACCACGCAGCCTCTTTCGCCTCATCAGCACCACCTTCACTCCGCTGCACAGGCTCTTGAGAGGCAGTGGAGGAAGACGTGGGGCCTGCACAGGCTCGGAGCCCAGGCCAGGCCTACAGTCACCTCCACGCTGCAACACGAAAACTGCAGGATGCGTACCGATCATGTGATATGCTAAATACCAACTAAAATGGTTACGTAGGCCAGTTCTAATCCAGTAAAATACGCATCAGAAGAAATCAAATACACCTAAATAATTCTCAAAGTAGATAAAACTCTTACTTATAAATTATAATAATTTCAATAGTAGAGTGTGATAAATTTGCTACATCGAATAGTTCTTTACTGAACCTATTACGGAAAAACTGTTTCATTTTACCTATACACATGGCTTCTTCTGTCATTTCTTAATACGTTTATGTCTTTTGGGTTCCCTTCATTCACTGATGCCTGAACAGTTAATTATAACTTCAATTTGCATTCTATCAAATTACTTAGAATTTTAATGTCATAAGCTATTGTCTGGTATTGATTATGGCAATCACCATTTTCCTATTTCTTTTCCCTGATACTTTTTCTAAACCAAAACCTGGCCCACTTCCAGTAGGCTCACACCTGCTTACATTTCCAGAATATGAGAAAGTTCCATTAATATAGGACTTACTAACAGCAAATACAATAAAAACAATAATAATAATAATAATAATAAAAATTTCAATTGTTTTTTTCCCACCATCCATGAAACATTTCCAAACTCTATGAAAAAGATTTGTAGTAGAACAGTGGGAGAAAGAAAGGAATTTGGTGCAAAGAATACCCAAAGCTTCTGTATATATTAACATTTTATCAATGCTGCAGTGTCTGGGATATAGTCTAGAGTGTACCATACAAAGAGCAAAAAATACTAAATGAAGCTTTTCAAACAGAGAGTCTCAGCTGTGACATATGCACCAAAAACAGGAGCTCTATTTTCCTTGGCTATTAAAAATAACTTCTGAGAATTTCTTTTGAGATCAACCCACAAATAGACTGTTCACACTGACCTCCTTGTTTGTCCAAGCATGGCCTAAAGAGTGAAACCACAATGCTTGGTCAGTAATACTATCTTCCTGCTTAGGCTGCACTCAAAGAGGGCTAGTTTCCCAATGCAGTCCTGATACAACGTTGGTAGGTGTTTCATTTCTGTTACCAGGGAATGTCTGTCAATGGAATTTGTATATATTTAACAGGTACAGGTATATTAGAGTAAAACTTTAAAGCATATCCTAAAAGCATTAAACTTTATAAAAAGCACTTTTTCTGAACATTAAAAAAGATGCATTTTCTTGATTCTCCATATCCATGCTCCACATTCTACTTAGCCAAGTGAACACACATTCTTTCCCCATCTCTAAGAAGGGGATCACATTACACGATTTCTAATAAAAACTTACCTCACTACATGTTGGCTTGTACAATTATAGTATATTAATAAAATTTGCTGTGTTGATTTTTAAATTTCCTTGAGCAAAGCATGAGATTGCTCTTCTAAATCACTCCAAATACACAATAAGAATTTTTAAATAATAAAAATTCACTTTCCTTACATTTCATTTATACCCCTGATTATGAGTACTAGCTAAACCCAACAAAGACTGGGTTTTCATCCTTACACTGTGTTCTGGTTGTCCAACTTTGCATTACCATACCAACATAAAACTATTCAACATAATTCTCTGAAAGATTTAACATGATCTCTGTGATTAGATATTCCTGACCTCTCCACAGTGTTATTTTAAATTTTCTGTTATCCGAAACCTAAATATATGGAACTATAGGGACCTTAAAGTAAATATATAGACAAACCATTAGATCTCTGTCATTAGATATTCCTGACCTCTCCACAGTGTTCTCTTAGGAGGTGATTCTGAATCCCAAAAGATCAATTTACCCACAATTACATTAAAGAATTGTAATGATGGAATATTACACAGCCTTTAATTTACAGTTAAAGGAAGTGAAGCCAATTATATTAATTTTCTGTTATCTCAAACCTAAATATTTGGAACTATATGGATTTTAAAGTAAATATATAGACAAACCATTTATGAGGTCACAATCAAAAACACATGAAGCAAATAAAAATGTAGCTCTTTTATATGATAAAGCTGAACTAAGAAAACTAAATATTCTAAAATATAATAAAATATTTAATCTAAAATTATGTCTTCTTTGTCCAATTTTATTGAGACTTAATTGGCATACAGTGATCTACATAAACTTGAAAGGTGCAATTTGATGGATTCTGACCTTGAATATACACCCCTGAGACCATTATTACAATCAAGATAACATTTCTACCACACACATGAACTTCCTTGCAACTTTTTATAATCCATCCCTCACTCTACTATTGCTAGGCTAACACTAATCTGCTTTATGTTGTTATAGATTCATTTGGGAATTCTAGAAATGTACATAATAAACTTATATAATACATATCTTTGTCTGGCTTCTTGAAGCATAATTATTTAGAGATTAATCCATAATGTTGCATGTATCAGAAGTCTGCTCCTTTTTACTACCGAATAGCAGTCCACAGTGCAGGTATGACATAGTTTGTCTGTCCTCTCACCTGATGATGACATTTGGGTTGTTCCAATGTTGACTACTACAAATGAAAGTGCTGTAAACATTCATGTACAAATCTTTGTGTAGGCATATGTTTTCATTTACCTGGTGTAAATAACTAGGAGTAGAATGGCTGGCTTAGTAGAGGGTTCATGTGTAGTTAACTTTTTGAGAAACTGCTAAACTGTCTACTAAAGTAGTTACACCACTTTTCATTACATTCATATGTTCAGCAATGTATCTAAAGTTCCAGATGCTCCACATATACACCATTCTAATGGGTGTGTGCAGTAGGATAAAATTGTGATTTTACTCTTCATTTCTCTGATGACAAATTATGCTTATCTTATGTGCTAATCGATCATTCATTTATTCTATCTTGTGAAGTGTCTTTTCAAACATTTGTCCACTTTTTATCTCATTGGATTGTTTGTCTTCTTACTATTAAATTGAGAGGGTACTTTATATATTCTGGACACAGTCCTTTGTCTGATACATGTTTTATAAATGTTTTCTCCCAGTCTTGCCTTTTTGTTCCCTAATGGAAATTTTTATGAGGAAAAAGTTTATTATTTTGATAAAGTCCTACTGATATTTTCTTTTATGATATGACTTGCTATCAGCCTTGAGGTTACAGAACTTAAGTTCTATAGGGTTTTATTATCAGTAGTATAGTTTCAAGTTTTATACGTAGGTCCATGAGCCATTTTAAGTTAAGTTTTATATCTAGTATGAGGTAACAGTCAATGTCCACTTTTTTCCACATGCATATCCAGTTGATCCAGTGCTGTTAGCTGGAAAGACTTTCATTTCCCCTTTTAATTCTTTCAGTACTGTTAGGAACTCCAAAAGGTCTAAGGTTTTACACTATTTGCCTGCCATGGTTTCCTTGACATTACCAGAAGATCCAAGACTTTGGGGTCAGAGATCAAGCACTTAATTACAGCATATAAGGGAGCATGAGTTTCATGTTTACATTGGTTCCCCTTGCCCACAAGTTCTACCAGGGAAATGAAGAGGTAAATTCAGGTGAAGTTTGCACACCCAAGGTGTCTGGTCTCAACTAAGAGACCACAAACCGAGGAAGTTCCAACACTTACAAAGGGGCTGCTAGCAGACCTGCCAGTCTTCTGAGTGGGAGGCATTATGTTGACTCTCCTGGGAGAGAACAATCCAGCCTCTGTCCCAGAGAAAGGCACTATCTCAATCTCCCAAAGCTGTATGCTACACAAACATCTTTTTAAAGGTAGTTTAGAACAAAGATATCAATGCCTCCTGCTCAGAAAATGTGTAGAAATATCACAGAATCACAGAAACTGTGTCACAAAAGGCACCTCTATTGAAAGTCGATTCATCATACATAGGTGGGCCAAGTTCTGGATTCCCTGTTTTGTTTAACTTCAGGAGGTCAAACTGTATTGATTACTGTAGTTTTATATATACTGAGTCTTCAAATCAAGTAGGGTAAGTTCTCCAACTTAGTTCTTCTTTTCAAATTGCTTTTGTTATTCTAGAGTTTTTGAGCTTCCCTATAAATGTTATAATCAGCTTGTTAGTTTCTACCAAAAATTTTTGAAAAGCCTGCTGGTACTTTGATTGGAAATTATGTAGAAATTTCCATTTTAACAATACTCTGTCTTCCAATCCATGAGTGTGGTTCAATCTCTCCATTCATTTTGGCTGCTTTAGTGTTTTGGTTTTGGGTTTTTTTTTTTAGCAGCAGTATTTTGTATTTTGCAGTGTATAGGCCTTGACCCTCTTCTGTTGTACTTATACCTAATTATTTTATGATTTTTTTGGTACTACTATAAATTCTTTTTAGCTTCATTTTCCAATCACTTGCTGTTAGGGTATACAACTACAACCGATTTTAGAATAGTAACCTTATAGTTTGCAATGGTGGTGATGGTTCTTAGTTCTAGTCACTGTGTGTAGCACCCCAATCAATATAATACTGAATGGCTCTAAGTTTTGAAATTATTACATCAATAACCAACCTCCCTAATCTTTCGACCAGCTCAGTGATCCTAGTTCTGCCTTCCATAAAAGATTATGACCATTGCCAAAAAACGTTCCTCCATATCAAGTCACCCAAAACTGTCCTTCTCCAGACCTCTCATGCCTTTCCAAATAAAATCTCTCTTCCTCAGAGCAAGATCTTGTTTACACCTAAGGATGTCCTATTATTCCTTAACAAATTAAGTCTACAATGGAACAAATGCTCTTGAAGAGCAGGTAACAGAGCTCAGGGAAACCCTTGAAAAACCTGACTTTGAAACTCTAACTACTATCGCTCATTACTACTTTGCAATTTTAGCAGCTTTATCACATTGTTGGTTCTCATAAAACATGTAGTCAACTAAAACCATTTTGCTGAGTTTTCTTGAACTTAGTGACTACTTCATTAATTTTTAAATATGGGCATACACATTTATCCATATTAAATTACATTTTCTTTGCTATGACAGCATATCAGCCCATTCAGATCATTTTTAATTCTAATTAATATATTCGCTATCCCTTTCACATTTGCATGGAGTTGCAAAGTTGAACTTCATGTAGAGTGGAGTTTAACTTAGACTCCATAACTGGGAGTCATCTAAGTCATTCAAATAAAAGTGGAACGAAGTTAAAGAATGAGCCCTTTTTCCAAACTGATTCATTTAGTCCATGCTCTGTAAGAATCTTTACCTACCTACTTGTGAATTATTTTAACTGACCAATTGGTCCCTCTAGTAGAATAATTTTTAAATATCAGCCCTCATGAAAATTCCTGACTAGCAAAAAATGTGTGATTAATAAATTTTAATTGAGTAAAGTAAAATATATTAAGGAATTAAAACAAAATAAATAGTTTAAGGAAAAAAGGAGAAAAAAACACATATATGGTGATAACTTTTAAAACATTATTGTAGGTTTTAACTTGATTGCTCAGTTAAAGAAAATCAAAAAAATAAATAGCATCTTTATTTCCCTCTACAGTCAACAGTTCACAAAAATAGGCCACAATCTGCCAGGATTCTCCTATAAAAAGAAAGACATACTCACTCTGAAAAAGACCAAGCTTGCCAACATTTTTCAGATGCTTTTACTTGTAAAATAATCTGAAAAACAACCTTGTAAAAGAAAGTTGTGATTTCTTCATTTAAAAGTATAAAATTAATTTCAATATGCTTAATTCAAATATTAATGTTTGAATGATTCTCATTTTATATTTAACATGATATTTAGCATGAGTTATTTTGGATGTAATGTGCTGATTATGAAAAATATCTTTAGAGAAAGGCTGGATTCTGAAAGGCCGTATTGTTATCTTAAATTCAAGCCAAGGGTAAAAAGAATTCTAGTCAAAGAGAAAAATTCTCTTCTCAGACTGCATTTCTATCAGGCAGATCATCCAGTTCATAATTTTTAGCTGGCTGCTGTGTGCAATACTGACATCAGTGGAACTTCAGTATTTTTATGGACAATAACATATACAACAAAACATAGAACATCAATACAAGAATATTGTTCCTTTAACAAATCCTCTGGTTATCTTCAAATTTTTTAAATATTACTCTGTTATAGCAACAGAAAGCAGAAGTTCAGAATGAACTTCTTTAAAATTTCCCTAAAGGTTCTGAAATACATATATATATATAGTTTCTACTAATGAGAGGTATTTAAAATATTGTAATTACTCTGCAATTTGATGAATTTCTTCCTGATTGAGATAGTTATAATGTTTTAAAAACTAGCACACAGAATTATTTTTAAACTATGTGCTTTGATTATATACTTCAAGGTAAACAGTTCCAACACCTACAAACTGCAGAAGATATCTGTGTGGCTCACAATACAAAGACACAAACTTCAACTTAAATATTATATAACTTGACCTCCTGTTGTTTGCTACAAATTCATTAGGAGTGGGATTGACAGAAACCAAAAGACAAAGTAAAATTAAAAGAACAAATTTCCTTTCTTTTAAAAGCTGAGATAATTATCAAACTTGCAAAGAAAAAAAGGGAGAAGCTAAGAAATTAGATAGAATTTAAAGGAAGGTATGAAATTTATTATCTGCTAGTCTTTGATATTGACATTCTGTACCCTGTATTATATAACATATAATACCAAAAATGCTAAATGTTTTTTTAAGATCTCTAGCATGGAAAATTCTTAATAGGATGTGTCATTCATTAAGGAGTGGTTTAATACAAAAGTCTTCTGTTTTTCTTATAATCAAATTAATTTGTCACCTACCTAACCATCCCTACAAAAACTGAAAGGCCATTTACCCTATCCAGCAAGGGGCACTGTTCCTACTAAGTAATTCAGCCCTCTATCCTCCTCTCTACCTAGCTGGGCTACATGGCCAACTGAAGAAGGGAGCCATGTGCCATGTACACTATTTATACCCAAGTAACCAGAATTTTTCAAACTCACCCACTTATGAATATATTTTTATTTCTCTCATTTCAATTGGCTCTCTATGATTTTAAGCCCCTAGCTGCCTAGCCAACAACTCTAAGCCCTACTTAGTTCACAGACTGAAGCCCACAGTTTGGCAGGGTTACACAACTTCCCAGTTTCCCAGTTTTGATTCTCAGGAATCAAAGGATGTACTGGAGTCCACAGAAGACTACACATTTCTACTTCACATCAAAGGTCATCCAGGTCCAGCCTTGATGGGTCTGGAGAGGTGCTAATCAAAGAGGCACCCATAAACCCCCTGGGCCTAGATGCTGGTTGGAAAGCCACACATTTTGTCATTGAGAGGTAGGAATTCCAGCACACCTGAATGCCAGAGAATAAAGCTATAGTTCTTGTCAAGAGAGCAGGCAGCATCCTCTTTCTTTGGGAAAAGACTATACAGCAGAAGCTGGATACATTTTCTCTCAGTCTCCACGGGGGCAGTTGTGGCCATGAAACCAAGTTCTCACCAAAGGAAGAACAAAGAGGATATGAGCAGAAGGTATATATGTCCCACCTCCAGATCATTGCTTCGAGGAGAGTGAAGACAACTCTTCCACACTCTTATCCCTCCCACCATCTGGGCAATGAAGCTTACAGTGGGGATGGTGACTCCATTAGACAGAGTCTCTGTTCCTGAGTGAACGCCCTGCCGACCTGAGGCAGCCAGGACTATCACGTGAGGAGGCAATATGCTTTACTGATTTGAGCCATTAAACATGTGGGTCTGTTACGGCCAGCTACACTAATTAAATCAGGATCCCACAATAAGATTGATTATCTGCTCCTCTATCATCCTTTCTTGCAATCTACTCTAATCTAAAGGAATATATGCAGAATTACTTGCAATCTAAAGGAATATATACAGAAATCTATAAAGAGCCTCTATAATGCATTTCAAAGGTTCATACATATCTAAATTCCACTGTAGGGGAAATATCAAGGAAGTTTTTAGCCCTAGAAATCCTTTATATAAACCAGACAATGCAAATGTTAAAATGTGAGAAGGGTCCCATCAAACCAAACCCACCAAAGGTATCTGGTTATCAGCTGGTCTTAGCCTGTTTTATTAAACATCTACCTAATTTGATCCTCACACCAAAACTATGAAATAGATATCTCCATTTCACAGAAGGAAAAAATAGCAACTTATTTTCAATAACTTTTTAACAGCCATATATGGAAAACTAAGCATGGAATTTTAAACTGATCTAATAAGATTACCAAAACTAACTCTTCATTGATACTATACTGGATTACACTATACAGCTGACCCTTGAACAACATGGGTTTGAAATGCATGGTCCACTTATACATGGATTTTTTTTTTAACAAACATATTGGGGGAAAAAATTTTGGAGCTTAGTGACAACTCAAAGAAAGTCAGATGAACTGCGTTGCTTAAGTGTAGTGAAAAAGTTAAGAAAAAAGGTACGTCACGAATGAATGAAATACATGCAGATACTGATCTATTTTATCATTTACTACTATAAAATCAACAGGAGGATGTTTGTTAAGTTTTTGGGGTGTCAAAAGTTATGTGCTGGTTTTGACAGCATGGGGGCGCCTGCTAATCCCTACGTTGAACTCCTAATCCCCACGTTGTTCAAGAGTCAACTGCATCTCCTTTCCAAGTCTTTACATACTTGTCAGCACATACAGTTATAAACACAGTATAATCAGGCCTTGAAATAAAGCTACTATTTCAACTCAGTAAACACTTATTGTGTGTTTAAAACCTATTATACATAATTGGGAGGGACACATACATGGTTCTCAACCAGAATTCTGCCCCCTAGAGAAGTGTGGCAATGTCTGGAGACATTTTTGGTTGTCACGAATGGGGGAGAAGGTGCTACCAGCGTCTAGTGGGTAGGGGCTAGAAGAACTGTGAAACACCCTACAACATACAAGACAGGCCCCAGGATAAAGACATGACTGGTTCAAACATCACAGCACAGAGATTGAGATCCCCGCCCTAAAATAATTTACAATCTAGGGCAAAATTCTATACCCAGTGAAGCACCTACAATTTAGGATGGCTATTAAAACAAAAAGGATTGCTCCAAAAAAGGTGGAAAAGCAGATCATGTATTTTAAAAATACACACACACACACACACACACACACACACACACACATCAGACCTTGAAACAGTGTTTTCTCACAGGATGGGAGAGTGCGACGGTGGTGAAACAGCTGCACTGCTGAAGAAGCAAGCAAACCCTGTTTGGTCTCAGGGAGGATACATCACCACTGAGGAGCGACGGGGGTCTGGCAAACTGCCTTTTTATATTAATTTGTAGTAACTTTTTTTGTTCCTAAAATGTTACTGAAGGCTTTATCCTACTGAGTGAAAACTGAGTTTCTTTTGTTGTAAAAATAGTTCTAAACATCACTTCTAACAGGTTGTGCACCTTATCGGGGGCCTTTGTTTCAAAAATCAAAGGCATCAAAAAATGTTCTTAAGATCTCAACTTATTTTTAGCCTTATGTAAACCACAAACTGGAGCAAGTGGTTCAAATCTCTCAACGGGACTCTCGGCAAAAATTAACAAATAATGCTACTGCAAGAATATTAAGGCACCAAAAGATTAATAAAAACATCCCTCCATAAAAATACCACCAAGCTTTTTACAAAATTATAATCTACGATCAAGACCCTAAAAGTAAGTTTAAGATCTAGACCCTCTCCATCTCTGAAAGTGTTTGATTCTACACATCATCATTTTTTTGTGTATCTTTAGGTGAGAATAATTTAAGAAAGATAATAAAAAAGAGCTAATTAATTTTTTATTAGCATCTGTTCATGGTTGGGGACAGAATTCACAAACATGGTGAGCTGGTAAGTTTATAGAACTTATTTATACAGACTGCTATAAATACAGATGGGACATTTTTCTCAAGCATAGATCTTAAAGAAATTCTATCTTAATTTTTCTGGTAGATGTTGACCATAACCAGATGCTAGTATATATCGCATTTTACAATATATATGGTTCTAAAATGATCTGAAATTTGAGGTTTTGAAAATAAATTAGGTTTAAACTCACTAGGTGAGTAATTTAAAACCACCCTATAGACAATTTTTTACAGAGAAGTGTTTTGAAAAGTGAATAAACCAGAATGATGCTGAATGGGATTCTTTGCTTTGTTCCATATTTGTGATGACATGACTTGGAATGTTTTTAAATCTTACTTAAACTCTAATAAAAAACATAAGAGAAAGGCTCAACAGTAATGTTAGGTCATTATTAAGTCATTAGTTTTTTAAATTGTTATTCTCTATATAATTTATTCACAAATTATTCATAAATCATCAGCTTTTGCTAAAACTGTCTTCACTAAATTGTAAAATGTTACCATATTTAGCCGTATATATTTCATATAATTACAAAGTGAAGAAAGAAGTAAGAAGAATGGAAAAGTTAAAACGTAAGTAAATTACTTCATCAAAATTTTAAACACTTAATTTTTGTTGAGGATACCACAGTGAGTAAAAGAGACTAAATCCCTGCCCAGATGGAACTTAGAATCTTATGGCCTGGGACCCAACCACCAGAATGCAAATTATAGCACACTTTAGTAGCAAAAGAGCATACAATTCCTAAAAATTATTTCCATCACCTCAGCTGTAGGATAATCAAAACTCTTTAGCCAACTGATTGACAGAAAAATGTATTCCTTCTTTCCAGTGGGGCACACCCATCAGATCTTTGATGTTGCAAGTACTGTCATCAGTGGGAAGGCATCATTTCTAGTGTGTCCTTCCTTTCAATGTGGCAGTGTGCAGCTGCAAAGGTTGCAGGAAATAGCTGTCTAACCAATGACTACAGGGTAGCAATACCCAACAGGACACCAGTTATACTATGTACCATTCTGCAATGGGAAAAAAAATAATTAATTTAGGCTTATTGTGTCTGGAATTGTTATTAACAAGACAGTTTCCTATTTCCTATTCTTCTTTTTGGTCTTTAAACAGTTCCATATGCATAGAACTCACTCAATATGTATCCACAAATTAGTTAATTTGGAAATATACAATTAAGTTTATGCAAAAAGTGTATCAGAAATGGGATAATGACAAAGTGAGCTTTCTTTAAAGATTTTAAACCCTTCTCATAGACTTTTAAATAGACACAATATAACCCAGGTATGTTCTCTCTCCCTAAAAGAGCTTTTTTTCTGGCTCTCATGTTGTCTCAAAATAAATTTCTTTGCAAAATTACCAGGGATCATGCTGTGATAGGTCAGCCAGAAAGCAAAAAAGGAATGGTTTTAAACTTCTTTGGTTTGAAGTGATACACACAGATCTGTTCCATTCATACATTTTTCTGACAAATTACCTGATACTCTTGGCACAATAATTTTTTTCCTAAAATGCTAAAAAAGCAGGAGATAGTCGCTTTTACTCCAAGTCGAGCAAAACCAGAGAAACAAAAATAATCCATCATTCCCTTTACTCCTGGCAAGAAATGCAACCACACTGCAACATTCAAGAACATTCCTTCCAGTAGTACATCCCATCCCATGTGCCCTGGTGCACAGGACGCAAAATCTAGACTTCCACTTGCTCCCTTTAGAATGATCTTTTAGCATCCTTTAGATTCTAAAGGTGATCCTTTAGAATAACACAGATGGGTAACTAATGCTGCAGGTCACTCCTTTTCTTTCTCTTCCTTTTCCCCTCTGACTTCATACGAAGACAAAAGAAAGTTCAGCTGAATGTTTCCAAGGCAATGGTTCTCAACTCTGACTACAGATTAGAATTACCTATGGTGCTCAACCATTCCCAAGCCCAAATTCAGACCAACAATAATTCAGAATCTTTGGGGGATGAAACCACATTGGTAATTTTAAGAAACTCCCCAACTGATTCTAAAGAGCAACAAAGGTTGAGAACCAATGTCACAGTTCAAACAAATCAAGAGGTATCTGGCCTATATCTGAGATTAAGAATTGCCTCTCCCTCATTTAAATGATTTCTGTAAAAATTTACATGACGAATAAACCAGGGTTTCCCTTCAAAAGAGAATATGTTTGTTTGAGCAGTGAGGAACCAAATAAATGTTATATTTTTGCTTTCTCATCAAAGAGTTTTCAGATTGAAGGATTATATCCTTAGAAATATCATGATTTTTACAACCACGTGGTAGACTTTAATTTCTAAATGATTTCACTTGAATCAACAAGGAAGCATTTCTTCCCAAAGTACAGAACAAAGCTGAGTAATCATATTTTGTTAGAACTAACAAAACCAAGAAATGTATTTCCTTGTTCAATTTATGGACAAGCTTGGACCTACATTTTATGCATGATTCTTCATAGTAATTGACACATAAAAATAATTACTCTTAAGTTTCTCATAAAGGCTTAATTCTGACTGCTGAACACAAAAGAACACAATTATTTTCTGTAGTCACTAAGAACACCTTACTAATATAATTATTAATTAATCCTAATGAGAAAAAAGAAATAGTAACCCAACATTTTTAAAAGGCAATTTTCTACTGATTTACTCTTATACATTTTTAAAAACATGTCCTCTACATGTATCTGATGGAGCTTTTTAACAAGCTATGATGTATACTGGTAACCCTCCAGTCAGAAGGCCTCATGATCAGGTTCTACGACAAACTAGACACTAACGCAGTGTGACTATCCAGAGTTATGACACTGGCCCTGATTTTCTGAAATAGCTATTACAGCTATTACTGATGGAATGTAAATACAGAATAAAGTAAGATGAATACATTCATTACAGCATTAAGGACATCAGAAGAACTCAAACTTTATGCAGGTAAGGCACCCATTATGCCATTCAATTAGCTAATCTCAGGTTGACAGCATCCCTTGATTTCTTTCTGACCCTCACTGTTCTGTTTTTCCTAGGAGATGATATTTCCTCTTTCACTTTTCTTTCCTGTTAGATCATTCTACTTCCGATAATAAGCCATGTAATAGCTTTGAACTCCAGAAATTCTCTATTAATTCTGGGTTCCAAGCCACAAATTCATCCTCAGGTCTAAACTGCTCTCCTTACCTTCACCTGGGTGTTCATTTCAGTGAAGAGACCTAGATTCTCCTAACAGAAATCCCCAACTAGACTGTCCTGTGGTTTTATGCACCGAGGCACCTTTCTCAGGCTCCCTAAGGCTCAGTTCACTCCCACCTCCAGCTACATGGGGTGAAGACCATGCTACCAGCTGCCTCTTGACTCTTCTTTCTTCCTTTTCTGGAACTTGCAGGACTTGATAAACTCTCAGATCTCTCATGATCTTGATTTCTGTTTTGAAAGCCTTCTTAAGCAGCAAGTTATTCACATCAACTTATTAGAATTCAGTGTATAAAGAAATTCTATTCTGTAATATTGTAAGCTTTGTGGTAATATTCACACACTTGAAATACTGCACTCATACATTTTTTTAAATTCAGGTATCACTGATATACAATCTTATGAAAGTTTTACATGAGCAACATTGTGGTTACTACATTCCCTCCTATTATTAAGTCTCCACCACATACCCCATTACAGTCATTGTCCATCAGCGTAGTAAGATGCTATAGAGTCACTACTTGTCTTCTCTGTGCTATACTGCCTTCCCTGTGCGCCCCCCACCCCGCTGTTATCTGTGCTAATCATAATGCCCCTTAATCCCCTTCTCAGTCCCTTCCTGCCCACCCTCCCCACCCTCTTTCCCTTTGGTAACTGCTAGTCCATTCTTGGGTTCTGTGAGTCTGCTTGCTGTTTTGTTCCTTCAGTTTTTGCTTTGTTATTATACTCCACAAGTGTACACTCATACATTTTTAACTACATATTTTTGGGCCATTTGGGGGTTCCCCTTAACTTTCGGGGTTAGCAAGTTTCAGTATGAAAGGCAATTTGCACTCCTACAAAGTATTTTGAGGAGCCAGCTATTTATCCCCAGTATTTGCCATAGGTGAGACCACTTTACAACCACTGTGCAGAGAGGGCACTTATTGCAAAGTTCTCTTTCTAACAAGCATGGCTTGTGATGTTCATGTGAACACAAAAACATTCAAATAATTCTGTCAATTAACTTTTAGAGTTATTTAGATAATACCTGAATTCATGTCACTAAGAAAAAACACTAAAATTTCCTTTGTTTTTTTTTTTAAGTATGCTTCTGGAACACGAGAGCTTTATATCAGATTTTAAGGAATTTAGAAAATTCCTTAGAAAACTCCTGATATAGGTAGACTTCAGCTTTCAGAAGGAGGTAAAAAAAAAAAAACTCCTTTTGAACTGATAAACAAAAAACTAATAAAAAATAGGAAATAATGAAAAGATAATTATATAGAGAAATATAATGGAAAAATGAGAGATAATTATAAATAAATAAGGCTGAAAAATCAAAATAAAATATGTTTCAACTGATTTTAAATGTTGCAAAAGTCCCTCAAAGCATCATTTTGTTCTCATAAAAGAGTTCACTGTCGGAGTCACATGGCAATTAGATCTGTTAAGAAGCTCTGAACTTATCTCTTTCCAATGTTTTATATGACACAAAGGTTCTTATTCACTGCTAAAATTTAATACCTTTTGACTTTCAATTTCTATGCCTTTATATACAAATGCATGCCTAACACTATGATGGTGATGAGAGAGGAATAGACCAGTAAGAAAAGCTTCAGACTCCCTATCTTAAAAATAAAGTTTGCTGTTTGTTTTTTGTTTTGTTTTGTTTTGTTGTGTTTTTTGCTTTCAGCAGCTCGAAGGAATCGCAACATAAAGATCCAAATTTTAATTATAATGCAGGCCAAGTCCTTGTTTACAACAGCATTCTTGAATTCAAGTGCAAATACACTCCAAAACTAAACAATGTGGGTCCCCTGAGACATTTGAATTCCAGACTACCACCCACCAGTCAAAATTCTTATCTGTAAAACATCAAATTGCCACAGCAGTAATAACAGATCTGGGAATCATTGTTTTCTCACCATCTGCCTATATCAGAAACAAATTTTTGAACTAAGGATGTTAAGACACAGATCCCTAGACAGGAGAATTATAATTTCAAGATGTTATATGTGTATATATATATATATATATATATATATATATATATATATATATATATATATATACATATAAAAAAACCTTCAGAATTATATTATTCCCATTAAATAGTGCCATTTCCTTATCATTTTCTTTAATCAAAATCACATATAATCAATTCTAATAAAAGTTAAATAAAGCAAATAGATTATGTCACTTTTTGAAACAGTTTCAAAATACAGAGGCAGTTTAGAATCAACCACAAGCACACTGGCCTAACCCTAACACTTAACTAGCTGTGTAACTTTCAGACAATGAATTTATCTGCTTGCTTTACCTGCCTATTTATTTAAGTCCAGGGAGCAAATAAGAAAACATGCGTGAGATCCCTTCTTAAATTGCTGACTTTTACAAATGTTAGTAATCAGTCAGAAAGCTACAAATTTTATTTCCAACAGGTGGGAAGTTTTCACCTGATAAAAGGGAAAATCAACATTTTTGACCGTAAGAAGAATACACAGAAAAAGCATCAAATATATTAAAAATATAAGATTTTTTTTTAAATGAAACTTTCTAATCAAATGGCAGGAATAGAAGGAATGGAAGGCAAGGAATCCTAACCTAAGACTATATAAGGTGAAGGGCCCCCACCAGTAAGATGGCAAACTTCCGGCTTCTCTTAGGGGTCCTCAGTTCCCGCCGGCGCCACCTGAAGCCCAATCACCTCTTGCCCCCCCCTCCCAATCCCAGCACCTAGCCAACAGCCACCAGCCCCGTAGAAGTGACACCTCAATCAATTCATGCCCCTTCCTATATAACCCAGCACCTTTCCCTAATAAAGTGGAATTCTCTGGTGAATTGCTGCTGTGTGTCGCTCCTTTCCTTTCATTGGTGCCAAAACGCGGGAGACGGGACACCCCAACTGGGCCCCGTCTTCCCCCCCCCCCCCCGACACCAGCAGCAGCTTGCCCTCGTCCTCTTTTTCCGGCGCTGGCTCATCACACTCACCACTCCTCTCTGGCCTTTAGGTAAGTTTTTCCCCAGAGTGGGCCACTCTTCCCCAAGCTATCGCAGCGCCATTGACCGTGATCGTCCAGCAAGGCCCTGATGCTCGGGGATGAGGAGGGAACTCTCCCCGCCTCAGGCCTTCACGGCTGCGGCGGACCCTCAGGCCCACCTCCGACAGTCATAAATCCCTGCCTCAGGCCTTCACGGCTGCAGCAGACCCTCAGGCCCCCCTCCGAGAGTCATAAATCCCCGCCTCAGGCCTTCACGGCTGCGGCGGACCCTCAGGCCCCTCCTCCGGCAGCCATAAATCCCCGCCTCAAGTCTTTACGGCTGCGGCAGACCCTCAGGCCCCTCCTTCAACAGCCATAAATGAGGTGACTCCTTTGCGGATGAGAATGCTCCCTTTTTCCCCCCCTCCTCCTTCTGTTTCGTCCGCCGAAATCCGTTCCGTCTGCCGAAAATTCCTAGCACTAGGTACCTCGTGACTCTGGCAAACTGCCTTCTTAGGGAAGTCTGGGTGACGACCCACACTTCCTAAGAAATTCCGACTCGTATACGAGTTTCCGCAGACCACCAAGGATCATCGGGGATGCCCTTTGTCTCCTTGCGGTCTGCTTCCAGTCTGAGGATCTCCGTTCATCTTCCCCTGTTTGTCTCCTTCTCTGTCCTTTAGCCATGGGAGCCTTCTCATCCCTCCCTGAAAGTTCACCTCTTGCCTGCTTAAGCATCTGGCTACCCTCTCCCTGACGCCTGATATAAAACCAAAACTTCTCTGTAAATATTGCTCCCAAGATTGGCCGACATACCCCCTAGACAATAACAACCAATGGCCCGCAGGGGGAACTCTTAATCCTAACATCACTTGCAATCTCTTTAACTACTGCCAGCACCTGAAAAAATGGAAGGAGATTCCCTATATTGAAGCTTTCGCCTCCTCCTCCCCACCCCCCCCACCCCCGCCCCCTCCCAAGTTCTCCTAGCCTGCAAGCCACCGCCCCCGCAGAAGCCTCCTGTTCACTCCCTTCCCCTTCTTCTCCTACAACAGCCCTTCTCCCTTCCTCCCCCACTGTCTCCTCTCCCATCTCACCTCCTCCGCCTTCATCCCCCGCAGATTAAGCCTGAGCCTTTCAGCCCCCCCTTTAACTAGGTCCCAGGGGCCTCCTCCGTCTTTGCCCTCATCACCTGTTTCTCCCCTGTTAGGGACCGCCTCTGTCTTCTCACATGTTTGTAGGGAGAATGGGAAAGCACCTTCCCCCATGTCCACAAAAACATATCTTGTCCTCGAAGATGAGCCAAGACTCCTCACTCTGAAAATAGGGAGACCTTAAAGATGTGTAGAAACACCGCCCCTGCTTCTAGCTATGCCCTTCCCCCACTTGCCGATGTGGCAGGAATGGAGAACAAAGAACATTCTGTTTATGCATTCCATAAGCAATTAACTGGAGCCCTGCTGTAGCTCAGTTAGTAGAGCATGAGACTCTTAACCTCAGAGTCATGAGTTCAAGCCCAACTAGACTGTCAGAGGCAAGCAGCTGGGCTGCTAGCTGGCAACACGTGGGTCCGATTCTATCTTTCTTTATTTTCTTTGCCCCCCTTCCGTACTTCAGGACCTGCTCGACTAGGCGCGGCTAGACCGCATCACTCCCCCACAGACTGAGCCAGAACCCTTCAGTCCCCCTCAGACTCGGTCCCGAGAGCCTCCCAAAATTATCGCCCCCCTCCGGGAGGTAGCAGGATCCAAAGGCATCATGCGCGTTCACATCCCTTTCTCCTTAGGAGATTTAGCCCAACTAGAGAAACGCCTAAGTTCCTTTTCCACTGATCCCACGACATACATCAGGGAATTTCAATGGACCCTCCAGTCTTACAGCCTCACGCATCATGACATTTTCATGCTCCTGGCCAATACTCAACTCCCTGAAGAGTGTAGACAAGTTTGGGACTTCGCCCAAACGCATGCTACCGAAACCCACAGGACTGACCCCACCTATCCCCCTGGCCCCACTGGTGTACCCGAACAAGACCCACACTGGGATTATAACACCGCTGTGGGTCTCCGCTCTCAAGATATTTTTGCCTCCTGCTTAATAGCAGGTCTGAAAAAGGCAGCTCGTAAAGTAGTCAATTTTCAAAAGCTCCAAGACATAATTCAAAAGAGAGACAAAACCCCCTCCAAGTTCTTAGACAGACTCACTCAAGCCCTATTACAGTATACCAGCCTGGACCCAGAAACACCTGAAGGAAGACATGTCCTTATGACATACTTCCTAGCGCAAAGCTACCCCAACATTAAAGCTAAACTCAAAAAGTTAGAACAGGGCCCCGCTACCCCACAGACTGAGATCCTAACAGTAGCCTTTAAAGTCTTCCATAACCAGGAGGAGGAGAAAGAACGCCGTAAACAAAAGGCTGATTAAGCCAATTTTCAAATGTTGGCCCAGCTGATAAAACCACAACCTGGGCGCACCTCTACAAACAAGCCCCCCCCAGGAGCTTGTTTCAAGTGCAGAAAAGAGGGACATTGGTCAAGGATGTGCCCCTCACCCAGATCTCCTACCACCCCATGCCCCAGATGCCACAAAAAGGGCCACTGGGGGTCTGATTGACCAACCACCCGAAGGGGAGGCTGGACGAACAACCCCCATCCTAAGCCCGCCATAGTGGGGCTGGCAGAAGAAGATTGATGGGGCCCGGGGGCTTCTCACCCGACCATTTCCATCACCAAACAGGAGCCCAGGGTTACTTTAACAGTAGACGGTCGCCCCATCTCCTTCTTCCTAGATACAGGAGCCACCTTCTCAGTCTTGCGAGAATACCGGGGCCCTACCACGCCAGCCATTACTCCTATAGTCGGGGTAAGAGGTAAACAGATTTTCCCATTAAACCCCCCCCCTTTTTATGCACAATCCAAGACAATCCCATACCTTTCTCCCACTCCTTCCTGGTTATGCCCCAGTGTCCCATCCCTTTACTAGGATGGGACATCCTTTCTCTCCTCCATGTTTCCATAACTATATCCACTCCCACAGCCCCCAGTACTCCCTTTCTGATGGCCCTCATAGCTGACGACCCCCCTCTACCCAACGAAAGCTCCGGTTCCGCCCTCATACACCCTGTAAATCCCAAAGTTTGGGACATTACAAGCCCCTCCGTGGCTCTATGTCCTCCTGCCTCTATCAAATTACATGACCCCTCTCAGTATATCTGTCAGGCCCAATATCCCCTAACCACTTCAGCCCTCATAGGCCTCCAACCCATCATTCAAGATCTCTTAAACAAAAATTACCTCAGACCCACTCACTCCCTGTTTAATACCCCCATATTAGCTGTTAAAAAACCAACAGATCTTTCTGCCTTGTCCAAGACCTTCGCCTCATCAACATGGCCATTGTCCCTATCCATCCCTTAGTTCCAAATCCATACAGCCTTTTATCGCAGATCCCTGCCTCAGCATCCCACTTCTCAGTCCTAGATCTCAAGGACCCATTTTTCTATCCCTCTAGACCCCTGCTCCCAAGATTTTTTCATCTTCACCTGGACGGACCCATACACAAGACATTCTGAACAACTCACTTGGACAGTTTTGCCACAAAGCTTCCAAGATAGTCCCCATATTTTTAGACAGGTCCTAGCTCAGGACCTCAAACAGTTTCATCATGATCACTCCGAGTCCACCTTATTACAATACACAGACAATCTTCTACTCTGCAGTCTCTCGTGAGAACAGTCTCAACTTGACACTGCCTCCCTACTTAACCTTCTAGCTTCCAGAAGTTACCAAGTATCCCCTGTCAAAGCTCAAATCTTTTCCCCTCTTCTCCTTCAACCATTTCATGAAATATCCCAACGGCTCATTCTCCTTATCAATCCCAGATCCCTGGGACTCTGGTGGGCTGCCAGAGTCACAGCCTCAGTTTACTACGGGGGGGGTCCTCGACCCCCCACGGTACCCTTCATATCTCTCGAAAGTATGTTCCCTCTCATTCCCAGATCTCTCAAGCTGCATCAGATATCAGACATTCCGAAAAAGTCATTACCTCAGATTCCTTCTATCTCAACAAAGTCCATTACCTTAGACAGAAAACGGCTCCTCTCTGACCTGCCCGTTCCCAAAACCAAGACAGAAATCCTTTTCTTTCTAGGCCTGGCTAGATATTTTAGAGCGTAGATCCCTAACTTCTCCCTGTTGGCAAGACCCCTATACGACCTCAGGAAGGGCCCCCCTAAAGAACCATTATCCTCCTCACCCCGACACTCCTTCATTAAGCTCCGTCAAGCCCTTGTGGAAGCCCCAGCTCTCCATCTTCCTGATTTGTTGAAACCCTTCTCATTACACATTCATGAGAGGTCCAGTCAAGCTCTAGGAGTCCTAGGCCAATATTATGGCCCATCCTTTGCCCCAGTAGCTTATCTCTCCAAGCAATTAGACCCCACAGTTTGGGGATGGGCCCCTGCCTACGAGCATTAGCCACTAGACAGCTCTTGCAGAAAGAAGCTCATAAACTGACATTCAGGGCGCCCCTTACCATTCTGTCCCCACATCACCTAAAAGATCTCTTAACCTACAAAAGTTACAGACTCTCCCTCCCTCCAGACTCCTGACCTTACTGTCCTCTTTCCTCCAAAATCCCGTTTACCCCCTTTGCCATCCATACCCGAATCATGACTTTTTCCTCCTTTACTGCTCTCTCTCTTTTTTTCCTCATTCCTATTGTCTTCCCCGCCACCCCAGCCTCCTTTGTATGGTGATTCAAAGTCAGACAGACTTACACAAAGCATCAAACAAAAGTTACTGCCCTCATTGCCACACCAGACTGCCCTCTGAAAAGCTGCTCTGAGCCTTTATACCTCCACTTTCCTCCCTCCACTGAAGTGTTCACTAGCAGCTACCCTTATTCTCCCTACCTCTGCTTCCTCTATGACCAAAAACAAGCCTATTGTAGGCGATGGCCAGATACCTACGAGAGATGTCCCTACTGGTCTTGCGCCATTCACTACATGGGTAACTCCCGGTACCCACAGTATTACTCCTCCAACCATTTCATGAAATATCCCAACGGCTCATTCTCCTTATCAATCCCAGATCCCTGGGACTCTCGTGGGCTGCCAGAGTCACAGCCTCAGTTTACTACGGGGGGGTCCTCAACCCCCCACGGTACCCTTCATATCTCTCGAAAGTATGTCTCCTCTCATTCCCAGATCTCTCAAGTTGCATCAGATATCAGACATTCCGAAAAAGTCATTATCCAAACTCTTGATGGCGCCTCTTCATATTCTTATCCCCGCCCCTCTTTCCATTTCTCCTACTCTTCATTACAGCTCATTCAGGACACCACCATCTTTCTCAACCACACCCTTAACACCGCCAATTGTTTCTTGTGCGCATCACTACAGTGCCCACTGCTGGCCGCCGTGCCCCTTAATATTTCCAACTACTCCTTCCATGCAGAAAGACAACCCCTCTGCCCCCTGGCAGACATACCCCTATGAGAACCAGAATACGCAGATAATCTCACCATCTACCACTGTGTAGGCCCGACTCCACCCCCCTCCAGCGCACTTCACTGCCTCCCAACTCCAGCACACCCTGCATTCTCGTCACCCTAATCCCAGAGCTTACACTTTACAGCATGGCAGAATTCCTTGAGCTCCAACCTCCCTTGCCCTCGCGCACAAAAAGGGCTGCTTTCCTTCCCATCATGGTCGGTATCTCTTTGATCACCTCAGCCATTGGGGCAGGGTTTTCGGGAGAAGCCTTGAGTCACTCTCTATGGGCAGTTAGAGATCTCAACGCCAAACTTGAGGGAGCCCTGATATCCACTGCCGATTCCCTAGCCTCTCTCCAAAGACAGGTCACTTCGCTAGCTAAAGTCACCCTTCAAAACCGGCGGGCCTTAAATCTGCTTACAGCCGAGAAGGGCCGCACCTGTGTCTTCCTTCAAGAGGAGTGCTGCTATTACATCAATGAATCTGGCATTGTAGAAACTGACATCACCAAACTCACTGACCTTGCCTCCAGTCTCCACTCTGCTTCCAATTCCAACCCATTCTCTTCAATACTAACAAAACCCCTCCTTACCTGGCTCTGGCCCATTGCAGGCCCCATAATAATCATTCTTCTCACCTGTCTCTTCTTACCCTGTATAATAAAGTTCATCAAATCCCAAGTCAGAAAAATCTCTAATCAAGCTTTCAACCAGCTTTTACTCAGGAACTACCAGCTTCTGGCCACAGAAGATCCCTCACCCTCACGTGACCTCCTCACCACACGCTGAGATGGACCCCTCTCTCCACTGGAAACTGTTCCTGGAAACAATGGCTGCAGACGCCTGGCTCCTGACACCCATATCCTCTTGGCACCATTGGAATCAACAAGTCCTCAACCTATGGTTACAGGGAACCTTCATTGATTTCCAACCTGAAGAAGTCCACACCTACTCGTCCTTACTGCAGGGAGTCCTATCAACCCTTTCCTCCCGGTTCTCAAGCCCGTTCAGCAGGAAGCAGCCAGAGAGAAAGCAACGTCCACAACCCCATAGAGGAGAAAGGGGGGAATGAAGGGCCCCCACCAGTAAGATGGCAAACTTCCGGCTTCTCTTCGGGGTCCTCAGTTCCCGCCGGCGCCACCTGAAGCCCAATCACCTCTCGCCCCCTCCCAATCCCAGCACCTAGCCAACAGCCACCAGCCCCGTAGAAGTGACACCTCAATCAATTCATGCCCCTTCCTATATAACCCAGCACCTTTCCCTAATAAAGTGGAATTCTCCGGTGAATTGCTGCTGTGTGTCGCTCCTTTCCTTTCATAAGGACATAATAGCTAAAGTACTTGTTGTTTTCTTTGAATTTCCTTCTACAATAATATGAAAAAAAAGGAATAGAATAGCACCAATATAATTCTCCAACATTAAAGTGTAGCTACAGTCAGCTGACTTAAGGAGTAGACTACTGCTACATTTACCCTGCCTCTCTACCTCTCATCCATCTATGGTGACTATTCATCTCTGTACTCTAGACCACACTAATAAAGCAGTGAATGAACACAGGATGGCTTTCAGGATGAAATAATTAAACTGTAAGCTCTCAGATTCTGATTGCAGACAGCCCCAGGTGCACACAAAGCAGATTTCTGCCAAGAAATACAGTGCAAGCTGCTGACACTCTGCTTCCTTCAATATGAAACCTTCCCCAACAATTCAAGGTCACAACCAATGATCTACTATTTAGAGTTCAAAGTACAGCATTCTTTAGAATATAGTCCAAGTAGTTTCCAGGAGATTACACAACATAAGCACAATAATTGAAGAGGAGGGAAGATTAAAACAACTGTATGCAGCCATCTTCACATGGAGCTCTTGTAAAATGGATAAGCAGAAATCTAACATACAGAAATACTAAGAAAGCAAAATAAACCAAAATGCTGGAGTGGTTTTAAAATAGACTAAGATTTAAGACTGTTTAAACAGCCAGAAGTCACCACAGAGCTTAATGTACTACACAAAGGTTAATAGGAAATGTAGTTCTCTGAGAATCTCAGGTTAAAACAACTCAGAATCAAAGAAAACTTTTTATTTTTTTTCCAATTGAGCTGACCTAAGGAGAATAAGGCACTGAATTGGATATAAGAGGTTTATTTCAAGTGCTAGAAAAGTCATGTGAGCAAGATAGTTTAAGATTCATTACTTTAGGACAAAACATTTGACCCTTTCAGAAGTTTGTTTCCTCGTACGTAAAATGAGAGGGGTAAATAGTTCACTGGTCTTCAAATTTTATTTTCAGGAGCACCAGATTGCTTCAGGGTTAGGTGGAAACCACGCCAGCTCCAAACCTCACTTAAATAAGAGCAGATGAAGTTTTAACTGTTTTCTATATTTGAGCCCTGTGTAGAATTTCATTTGGAAAAAAAGGGGGGTTAGGGTTCTGCTGCTGAAAAGAATTACTCAGAAAACAACAAAAGTAAATAACCTCAGATCACATTTATTCAAAACCATGATTGTAATAAATGCTTCTATTAAAAACAGAAACTGTTCCGCTCCTGCCATAATGGAATAAGTAGAACTGATCATGCCCTCTCACCATAAACAACTAGAAAACTGGAAAAATATATTTTTTCAGACACTGAGACAAAAGGCAGCCCCAGACGATGATCCATGAATGAAGAAAAACAGACAAGAGTGAAATTCTTCTTCTAAGAGACACTTTCTGTAACAGAGCACAGGGAGGAGGAACCTCCTGAAAAATAGATCATGTCAGTCTCACTGAGTGGAGGAGAGATAAGTAAGAATGAGGACAGATGGAAGAGGCTAGAGTTTGGGGGCAGAATACCAGAGATTTGGGAGACTAGCAGAGAAAGGGCCCCAGAAATCTGCACAGAAGTCCTTTGAGTCTATGACTGATGATTATTAAGCTGTTCAGATGTTGGGGGGTTGGGCAAACTGTTGGGGAGCTACATCCTAAATATTTCCCAATGTGCCCCCTAGGCTGGGAGATCCTCAAGATCTGAAGGAGAGTGAGAGGAGGGACTCACTGAATACCCCAAACATTGGGCAGTCACCCCAGAAGGGTCATATTTTAGTAGGAAGGCTGAACTAGCCTACATAAGGATGTCTGAAGACCCACCCTAACAGAGCTTTGCAAAAAGCCTTAAAAAATCAAACTAAGAAACAAGTTAGCCACCACCTAAAACAAATTTCAAAAAATTTAAAGGACCACAATTTAAATCTAGACATTTAACAGCATACTAAATATAATACACAATATCCAATCAAAAATGTCCAAGCATGACCATGAATAAAAAGATAGAAATGTGATCCACAAATGGATGGAAAAAAAAGAAAGAACAGACCACAAAATGCAAAAAAAAAAAAAGCAATAAACTTAGCAAACAAGGAAACTGAAACAGTTTATATCAATAGGCTCAAGTATTTAAAACAAAATATTACAAAAAGAAAAATTGAAGGCACAAAGATGAAACCTATAGATATGCAAAACAGAGTATCTGAAATGAGAAGAATGGTACATTTAAAAACATGGCAATAGAAACTAACAAAATGGAAGAGAGGGGAAAAAAGGACTGCAAAAAAATGAATAGAGCACAAGTAACCTATGGGTTAATAATAAACAGTCTGACATAGGTGTCATTAGAATCAAGAAGTAAAAAAGGGAAAGGTCAGAAAGAGAATTTGAGGAAATAATGGCCAACAATTACCCAGATTTTTATAAAATAATAAACTCACAGATAGAAGAAGCTCAAGTAGGATAGTGACACTGAAAACCACCAGAGTGCACCAACATGACATTACTGAAAACCAGTGATAAGCATAAAGCCTTACAGCAGCTATAGATCTTTAAGTAGTCTACACAAGAGTCCTTTATCAAATATAGCTATGGCACATATTTTCTCTTACTAGTATTTCTACTCATATCTAAATAGTGCATACTGATATGAAGACTATAATTTTTATCAAATCCAATTTATCCATTTTTCTTTTATACTTAGTGCTATGTTATATAATAAATCATTTCCTATCTTTTAGACTATTAAAATATTCTCTTTTGATCATCTATGATCCATCACAAATTAATACTGGTATATATCATGAGCTAGAAGTCAAGGTACAGTTTTCCCCAAAGATATATCCAGTTGTTCCAGCCAGACTGGAAAACACCATAATTAGCAGGGCATTGCATAGAGTACTCAGAAGGGCCCTGCCTTGGCCAAAAAATAATGAGCCATGGACTAATGCTGCTCTTGTCCTGCCCAACAGATATTTAAAAGAAAGATCTAAAAGGGCAAAATTCCATCCAAGTAAGTTAATTTTATCCTGGAAAAAGACCTTGGTTTTTTTTGTATTTTAGGAATACAAAAATATTTAGCGCTTGATAATGTCTGGCATCCAATCAAAGATTAAAAGAAATGCAAAGAAGCAGGAAAATTGGAACCATGATGCTGAGAAAAATCAATAATTGAAACCAACCTAGAACTTACACAAATTTTAGAAATGGCAGGTAAGGGCATGAAACCATCATTAAAATTGTATCAAATGGTCAAGTTATAGAAATATGAATTATTTAGGGATAAATCTGGCAAAAGATGTGTAAGAATGTACACTGAAAACTATAAAACACTACTCAGAGAAATTAAAGACCTACATAAATGCACAGATAACTTGTTCATGAAAATTCAACAGTGTTGAGATGTCAATTCTCCCCAACTTAATCTATAGATTCAATCATGAGCATGCTCTTTGTAGAAATTGACAAACTAACTTTGAAATTCATATGGAGATGAAAAGAAGAGCCAAACAACTTTAAAAAAGAAGAACAAGTTGGAAGATGAATTCCTTAAGATTTTAAGACTTCTTACAAAGCTATGATGATCAACACAATGTGGTATTGTCAACATAAGACAAACAGCTCAGTGGGATAGAATGGAGTGTCCAGAAACAGACCCACATATATATGTGAACAACTGATTTTTGACAAAGGTAATGCTAAGTAGAAAAAGGTCAATCTTTTCAACAAGTACAACAGCTAGATATATCCATATAAAACAAAAAGAGCATTGATCCATTATCTCATAGCATATATAACTCACATTAACTCAAAATGTATCATACACTTAAAAGTAAAACTGAAAACTATAAAAGTCTAAAAGAAAACATAGGAGGATATTTTGGTGACTGTGAGTTAACCAAAGATTTCTTAAATGTGGCATCACAAGATGATTCATAAAAGAAAATTATGTAAACTGGACTTCAAAATTAAAAAGCTTCTTCTACCCAAAAGATACTGACTGGTAAGAGAATAAAAGAGCAAGCCACAGACTGGAAGAAAGTATTTGCAAAAGCATGTATCTATTAAAGGGCTTGCATCCAGAATATATAAAGAACTTTTAAAAGTCAACAATAAAAAAACAAACAACTTAATTTTAAAAATTGGGAAAATACTTCTTCAGATTTTCAAAAAATAAGATATATGGGTGGCAAATAAAAGCACATTAAAAGATGCTTAATATCATTAGTCATTAGCAAAATTTAAGTTAAAACCTTAACACTCTACTACACACCTATAAGAATGACTAAAATTAAAAAAAACACTGCCCCTATCAAGTGCTGATGCAGAAGCAAAGAAACTGCAGTTCTAAGACACTGGCAGTAGGAATGTGAAGTGGTACAACCACTTTGGAAAACAGTTTGGCAGTTTCTTAAAAAGTTAAATATATACCTATTAAATGATCTAATCAACCCACTCCTGGGTGATCACCCAAAAGAAAAGAAAAGTGTATGTTTATATGAAAACCGGTATAACATACAATTCATAGCAACCCTTTATTTGTAATACCCCAAACTGAAAACATCACATGGATGATATATGTATATATATATGATATGTAATTATAGTATAACATAAAACAGAATCCTACTCAGCAATAAAAAGGGATGAAGAATTAATATGTGCACAACATGGATAACTATGCTGAACAAAAAGACAAACAAAAAAAGAAAACAAATCCTGTAATTACATTTATATGAAATTCCAGAAAATGCAACCTAGTCTTTAATAGTGGAAAGCTTCTCAATAGTTGTCTGGAGTGGGAGGGGGCAGATTACAGAGCGACTCAAAGGAACTTCGATGTCATATGTTCATGATCTTCACTGCCGTGGTGATCTCACAGGCGCATATGTTATGTTTGACCTTACCAAATAACATACTTAAAACATGTGCCATTTACTGGATATTGACTACACTTGTAAAGCTATTTTAAAAGAAGAAGCTATAACCAGTCAAGCCTGGCGAAGCAAAGGGGAAAATGTGAAAGAGAAATGGTGAACAACTACTGTTTAACATACACTTAATGATTTCTGCTGTACAAAATCCAAAGTATCATACAATATTAGTGTTCAAGAAGATTTGGACCTCATCTGATTCTATCACTATGGTTCTGTTCTTGAGAAAACTGAGGTCCAAAAAAGCAAGCTCCTGTCTTCACAAGAGGTTTAATGCATTTATGTTTCCACCATCATCATAAAGTACAAATTTAATAACTTACTGGCTACAAAAGGGAAAGAGACCTCCTAAATTCATTTATAGTATTTGGCCTTTTAAAATAACTGTGTTTTTTAAAATTATGAGATACATTTTACTATGTGTAAAAAGGTTGATTTAAGATATTGTTCACTAAAAAATCTTCAACTAAAATTTTTAATATTTTGATTAACCAAATGCGTTATGAAGCACATTTTACAGTGATCAAAACAGAGCCTTTTCCTGATTGTGTTTAAAAACTTCATAACTACTTAATTATATAAATGCATATTAAATTCCTTTAATTTAATATGGGTTAAACTTTTCAGCTATTGGGAGCATCCTCACCTAGATTTTTCAAATAATGAATGGCTACATACAACATAATTTGTATGATGGGAGAAAAATGTGATCGTAAATAATGTTATGAATATACTAAGTCCTTACCCTGTTACATTAAAATCATGGTTCTCAAATTTTGGAGTGCATGAGAATCATGTAAATGGTTTGTTTAAAAGCCTATCACTATGTTAAAACCAAGTTCTACAACCACTGTAAGAAAATTAGGAATGAGAAAAAAGAAAACTGTGTGCTCCAGTGGAAAAATATGGCCTTGGCAGTGGACAAACTTCTTTGTTACTTGGTTCTGGTCTTTCACTAACTTTGAGCTATTTTACAACTCAAAGTAAGCTGTGGATACCTGATTATCACAGGTAACTGAGAGCAATGCAAAGTATTCTTGTCTACAGATAATCTCTGTGGAGGGTCAGTTGACTCCCTCAAATGGAAAAGGCCAATTTCCTGATCATTTATAAATTCCCTTCAATATTCTTTGCACCATACAAATTTGAATTTGACTTCTCCTTTGAATCAGTTGTAAGATCTGCCTGTTTCCCTCATTAACAATGACTTAAATAATTATCTAACATCTAACATGTGTGCAATATTTATAAGCTCAGTATATGAGAGTGATGATTTTACCTTTTTTTAAATTTTTCTGAAACATGAAGAATGAGCTGTACACTACACTTGCTAAATCAGCGGTTTTGGGGGGATGGTGCCCAATCCAGTGGCATAAGCTTCACCTGGAAACGGGTCAGAAGGGCACATTCAGACCCCAAAACGAGAAGATCTGGGGATAAGGGCCAACAATCTTTTCTGACAAAACTTCTGAGTAATTCTGATGCAGGCTAAAATTTGAAAACTCTGGACTAAAGATCACTTAAAATTGAGATGACCATTGTTTGGGGGTTAGTTATATTTATTTTGATGGTTTCCCCTGTAAAGCCACATCAAGTTGTTAGTTTTATAAGGAGACAAATAACCTAAGAGATGAAATGCAAGTTTAAGAGTACTGAAAAACGTTGGCTAAATCAGGAGTCAAGCCATATTAGAAATACAGGGTAATACACCACCACTACCATCCAAACAGGTGGAAGTGAGGATCACTTCAAGGGTGTCAATCACTTCAAGACGTTAGGAAATGGAAAAGTAAATGAATTTGATTTGCATCTATTCTACTCTACACCTGAAGAATGGTTTCCTCTCAATGTATATTTTGACTCATAATTTCTTACCTTCATTTTTAAAAGACATTTTTAAGAGCAGTTTTAAGTTTACAGCAAAATTGAAAGGATGGTACAGAGCTTTCCCATACAGGCATACCCTCCCCCATTATCAACATCACTCAACAGAATGGGACATTTTGACCAAGGATGACCCTAAATTGACACGAGACAACCACTCAAACAACGTCCATGGTTGACCTAAAGGTTGACTCTTGGTGTACATTCTGAGAGTTTGGACTATGGTATAATCACATATGTCCATCCTAATATCACACAGAGAATTTTCACTGAACCTAAAAATACCCTCTGTTCTGCCTATTCACTGCTCCCCTCTCCTTATTTTTTATAAAGTTTCTCATTTCACCTTTCTACTGTTTTCAACAAGTTAAGCAAATGGAACTGAAATAATACCTACATAATTGAGATATTCAAATCCTGTTGTTATATTCGACAGGAATTATTTAGCCTGGCTTTCTAATCTAATCATATTTTCTGGAAAGTAGCTCATCTCTCCAGTTTGCTACTTACTTAAATATACACAACGTTACCATTTGGAAAATTTAAGGAAAAAAAATGACAAAACTGCTGAATAAGCCTCTTATCCAGCAATTTTTAAAAAACTGGATAGGTCTCTTCTTAAATAGTTAAACTGTAAATGTCTAAAATAAATACTTAAATATGAGATGATATGAAAGTTCTATCATCAGATTATACAGGGGTTTTAACATTTTTCTTTTTTGTTTGTTTGTTTGTAACTGTGCTATTTCCTCCAGAATTGCAAAATACACATTTGGGTTACATCTGCTTCTGACAAAATTTTTCTGGTATTTTAGAAGTGATGAAGACTAAATATCAAAAGGTAAGCATCTCTCATCTGGAAACACAGATGACAGATTCCCAGGCCTCTCTGCCAGAGTGTGATGAACCTCTGACCCAACTGCAATATTTTTCATGTTAACTATTTCTCAAATACAACAAACAAAACTTATACACATGAGGATGTGTTTTCTCACCCTTAAGCTAAGATATTAAATAATTTGGAATATAAAAGAGCAATTATTGTCAAAGGACAATTACTATTTTAAAAGAAAAAAGGTAGAAATCTGAACAACATAAATGCATGCAATGGAATAGGAGCAAGTGGTAAAAATTAAGTCAGTAAATAAGTCAAAAGAGAAAAAATTATTCTAAACATGTTTTCAAAAGAAAAGAGCATTTTTTGAGACTTTAAAAAATGTTTTACATAAGTGGTATAAATTTAATTGCATGACCCATATTGTAATAATTCCAAATATATTCCTTTTAATGACTGCATAAAGTAGTATTCAGGGATGATAACTAAAATGTTATACTTTAGGATAAGATATATATAAAGGCAAGAATACATATGTTCACTAGTATAAATAATGCTACAAAAACCATGCCTCTCCTTTTCAATTATTTATATAGAAGAAGTGGGCCTACCTGCTCCAAGAATATAAACATGTCTTGATTTTTACTGGAGAAAATACCTCGGCTCCTGCTACCATACTTAATATAGCTAAGACACAGTTTTCTTAATAAGATTTAAATTCTAAATCTTCAACTATTTTTGCAGTTTCACTAAATTTACAATACTTTTACTTTAAACAAAGTTTGAAATGCTGTTTCTTTGCTGAATAGAATGAAGTGTTTTATTTAATATAAAAGCAGAGGCACAGCCAAAGCTAGGTTTAAAAGAGAAAAGGATTTCAAAAATAAATATAGTTGACCTTGAACAATGTAGGGGTTGGGGTGCCAACCCTCCATGCAGTCGAAATCTGCAAAAAACTTTTGACTCCCCCAAAACTTAACTAATAGTCTACTCTGACCAGAAGCCTAACCAATAACACAAAATTGATTAACACATATTTTGTATGTTCTGTGTATTATATACTTTATTCTCACAATAAAGAAAATGATTTTTTCAAATAGTCACAAATCCCTAAAAAATTTTCCATTATATTTATTGAAAAAAATCCATGTGTAAGTGGACTGGCACAGTTCAAACTAATGCAGTTCAAAGGTCAACTATATTCCTTACTTTGTCAACCACATCATAATTGTCATGTGGTTGATAGTTTATAAATTTTTACTCAGTTGCAGATATCTTATTTTACACTAAACCTTACTGGCCTCTTGCTTTGAGGTCACCGAGGAACCAGGCTGTTTGGATTGTCCATTACTACAGTTCATGGTTAAGAAGAAGGTGGCCCAAGTGATATCAAGACAAGAAAACAGCTCCAAACCAAATGCTGCTGCTCATTTATATGTGGCTGGAAAGTAGAGGATACTTTCAGAGCATTAAAGACATGATATAAGCCAGTGCAACTACTAGAAAGACAAATTCAAACTATCTAAAACCAGAAGCATCATCTTTTTAAAAATATAAATTTTAGTCATAATATAAATTGGTCATAGGGATGGAGGTGCAGCATGGAGAATATAGCTAATGATTCTGTAAAATTTTTCTATGTTGACAGATAGTAACTGCACAAGAGGAGGTTAGAATTTAATAATACAGGTAACTGTTGAACCATGGTGTTGTATATGTGAAACCAATAAAATATTGTGTATCAACTATACTTCAATTAAAAAAACAGTATCATGACAAAAAGTATAAATTTCTTCCAAAAGTAAGAATCATGAATATCATCTGTGAACAGCAATATTTCAATCCATTTGTGACAATAATTTTGTTTATTGTAAGAGAGAACAAAATCAGGTGGGCAAGAATAATGGAGAAAAGCGGAGAAACAGACCAGGTCCTTCTAGAACTTGAGCAACAGAACTACAGATTTAACTAAAAAGAAGGTAACAGTAGAGGTAAAAGAAGGGCAAACTTTGAAAGAATCTATCTAACATATTATTACACCAAAAAGGTTACAGTTTCCTCCTTATGCATTAAAATTTGCTCTGTTGGAATTTTCTACCTGCTGATCTCAAGTTTGTAAAACTTTAAAAAATTGTGCAGTCCCTCTTCTACTAAAAATCTGATAAGGGCTATCACTTTCCCTCCTCCCATTGCCAAATCAGCTTTGGTATCTCATTTTCTCAAAAGTTTCTCATATACATCTACACACGGCAATACCATCAGCTATTAGAATTAAGTTGGAAAATATGAAAATGTTATATGATTTCATTTCATTTATAGAGGTAGAAAGAAGTTCGGGTTAACACCCTTATTCATGTGAAACTCTCCTCCATTGAAAACTCCAACAATCTGTAACAACCTCAACTTTTCTTCATGACTGCTATGCAAGTATGAACATTAGTGTGAAAAAATTAAAAACAGAAAACTGTATTAGAATATATACATATATGTACACACACATATACATATATATATCACAATTATAAGCTAACCACCTATGATGAGGATTTTACTTGAAAACACTAAACAGAAAATGGGAGGCAGCAAAAAAATTATCTGCAATGCAAAGTGAAAAATGCCCAAAAGAAAATTATTTTTAATATTAAAGGTTTTTTAAAAGTGTACATTAGCCCTCCTGTCTAAGAGGACATATGGAGAGGAGACTACCCTCCCTGAGAAACAGAATCTGACACTGGAACTAAACACTGAGGCTTCAGTTCTCATCTTCCTTCTTTCAATGACTCATAAATGAGGTGATTAAAAGCTGCGGGCAAGCAAACATCTTGTATTATCCTCTATCACAGCTCCACAGCAATTATTAAGTGCATATTTATTTTCTTGTTCATCTTCTCTCCCACTGAAATGGAAGCTTCTTGGAGCCATAGAGGGCCTCTGTTTCTTCAACTTAGAACACACAGTAGTGTTAGTTCAGAGTCTGATACAAAACTGTCACTCAGGGAAGATTACTGAATGAATAAATTATTCTATTAAAAGCATTTCTTAGATTATCTGATAGTGAAGATCACTTTCTTAAGATCAGTGGGCTTTAAGTAAATATTCAATACTTTAATACTCTTCTCATAGGAATTAAAAACAGTTTTTTTAAGTGTACACTATCATAATAAAACATTCCGTAGTTGTAGGACACCTTTAGAGATCAGTTAAGGCAGGATTACTTAAACAACCAGTCATGACCTAATAATGGGTTATGAAAGCAATTTAGTTCACATGCAATTATTTTTTTCAAAAATTAACTAGAATAGAAAACATTATAATACACTGCATGATGTAGTTTCAGTATTATTTCATGAAACTTCTTTATATATCATGTATTACATATTACAATTACTAACACATACATATACACACATACAAATGTGATAGACCATGCACTAGGTTACAGTGTAGAATGGATTCTTACTATCAGTTAAGAGATGTGATCACATTGAAAAACCTCTGATCTTGACAATTATATAGGTGGTGCTTCACAAGTATTAACTTTCAGATCTAATAGCTTAGAAAGTACTAAAAGGTATTCCAAAGCCAAAAGATAGTGATTTTTTACATTACCAGCCTGTATGAATTATACACAACTATTCTCTTCTCATTGTTAGATAATTGAGAGTTATGCCTATATACGGCCAAGCCAGAATTTGGCTTCCATTATGTTAAATAATTGGCCAAAGGATATAGGAGAAGATAGCTGCACCATTACCAGTCAACACAGAAACTTAATAACGAGCCTTACTTGTTCATCCATGTAAGCCACTAGAGAATTTTATATTTCCTCTGCAGAAAACTAAGAGGTAATAACTATACATGGCTCAGTGAGTATTCAGAGATCTTCCCTGGGGTGACCTTGATAATAACAGAGTACAAGCAACTGTGAGCTAACTGAAAACTGCTTTCTAAAAAAAAAAAATTTAAGTCCACATTATCTAGTCGTAACCTAAAATTACTATCAACCTTTTGCATCCATTTGCTAAACGGCATTTAACAGTGTTTATTATCTTCTGTAAAAATATAAGGGTGATATATTCAAACCACACATCCCATTGAGAGATCTCCAACAGAACTCACATGAGAAGGCACCAACTTCTGACTGCAGTTCCTACAAAGACTGGCTGATGGAGATACATGGAATACGTCTGGCCATTATTAATTGGAAATTAATGCAATTTGTGGCTGAAAAACTAAAATTTGACCTGGAATTACAAATATATGACATATTTGACTTACACAATAGTAGGGAGTTTGTTCAAACAAGCAAATTCCAATAGTAAGAGTTATTTCTTCCTTCAGAATTTCCCTAGAAAGCTCTATAAACTTCACCTAACTCAAATTATCTCACACACACAAAAATTGATGTTTTAGAAAGAAACAATACTCTGAACACCTAAATCAAATGGATACTGAAAAATGAATTAGTCTAGAATTTCTAGAAACAATGAAATGTTGAAACAGCATTCGGACTACTTAACACTCGTCATGATTTCATTCTAACTATCATGGTGTTTATTTTGGAAATGTACTCAGCAAAAAATTTTCTGAATGAAAATGAGTGCAGCCCCATAAAAAAGACCAAACAGAAAAAAAATATTGAGGTATGGAGTGGCAATGTAGAAGCAACCTCCAAGAAAATGAGTAAATGATAGGAAAAATGCTTTCACACCTAAAATCACTTACCAGGTCTTCAAAAATATACTGAAAGGAGAATGCAGCATCTATTCATTCTTTCAAGCATTTGTTCCTTCAATAGCCATTTACATGCCAGGCAAAATATGAAGTCTATTTTATAATCATACCTTCATCAAAAACATACAGGCAAACTGGAGTAACTTAACTACTTACCTAGATTATTCTTTAGCAAAATGTTCTACAAGAAACCATGTTATTGGCTGAGAACAAGCCTACAGCCTAGAGCTCTTGGCCAAACAGCTGCCCTTTCCTATCCCTACACATTCAACAGCTTTGCATTGCAATCTACTTTGAAGATAATTAGGACTAAATGCATCATGTCTTTTATCCAGCTTCACATCAGTCACTATAAGAAGCCTAAGGAGCCCAAATGATCCTCTTATCCCCAGGATGCTCTCTGTATTCCCTGGCTTGGCCCCATCTCCTAGCATTCCTCACATCCTGAAATGCTGCCCCTGTGCCTCACTGTTTCCCAACTGTTTTCTTTGCCTTTCATTCCTCTCCTTTAAATTCTCTCCTGAACAACCCCGCTGCCCCATTCAGGCTTTTGTCTCCACCTCTTATGAAAATGATTTGTCATAAGTCACCATGTCTTCAGTGTTGCTCAGTGGTCATTTCTTGTGTTAGTTGGACTACAAGCGACAATTAGCAGAAGTGATCATCTTGAAACTTTTTCTTTAACTTGGCACCGACTATCTTGGTTCTTGAAGTTCACCAACTGCTCTTCTTTGTCTCCTCTGCTGATTCCTTATCTCCCCAGTTGCTCAATTTTGCAGTGCTCCATAGCTCATACTTTGGACTTCTTCTTTTTTTATAACCATTCTCTAGCGACAATTGCCAAATTTCTATCTTCAACCCTGACTTTCTGAACTTAACTGCTTTCTGAACATCTCAATTTAAATGCCTAACAGGTACCTCAACTTTAATACATAAAAGTATATTATTGATCCACCCCAGTACCTCCAAGCTCCCACCACATGCAGTCTTCCTCACTGTCAGGAAAAGCAATACATGCTCCCAGTTGCTTTAGGCCAGAATCTTTACTTGAGTCATACACAACAGCCAGTCTGTTAGCCAAGTGGGATCTACTGTCACAATATATCCAGACACACTAACAATTTATTTATTCTGTTATTGTTTATTCTCTTTACTCCCAGCAAGACTATAAACTACATATGGGAAAGGACCACCTCTGTTTTGGTCACTGCAGTATCCCCAGAACCTAGAATAGAGCCTGACATGCAGCAGACACTCAATAATCTATGTGGAGTGAATAATTCAATGAATGGATGAGAGTTTCCAGATCTTCAATTCCACTCAAACAATAGCAATACCACCAAGGTAAAACATTCCTTGTGGCTGAACCTAAGATATACTTAATCTGAGTCTCCTTTCATTTACTGAATACATACTCACCAATCACGACCAGTCAAAACAAAATATGGATCAAGAATAATAAAACATGTTAATATAGTAGAGATCATATATTATGTATGGATCACCAAGTTCAAAGCACTAAAATCCAATATAATAGGCACTGCTACAATAGTATTTCATATCATTTTATTTCACTGATAATTTAATAGGTATTTCAGTGTTTTCCCTAGACAACACCAATTATCAACCATCCTCGTCAGATAACTGATAATTTCCCAAACAAGCTTTATTTTACATCATAAGCCCTCACCAGCCTCATTTAAGACAGAAAGTGATTAACCCTATTAATTAATGCTGGTTATGAAATGCAGGAGCACTAGACATTTTAAAGCTGAATCTGTTACCTGTTACCGGCAACCCCTGATTTATGAACATCACCTAATAATAACCCACATTGGGGAAGAGAAGAGGAGAAAGTAAAGAAAGAGAAGAGTGAGAAACTGAGGCCATCTTTCTGAAACAGTAATAACCTAGAGAATGAATAACCTAGAAAAGTGTCTTTATAATAGCAAGAGGATGGCTATTTACAAATGTAGTTAATAAATTACTAGGCTCCAGCTTGACCAGTGACATCTTCTGAGAAGACCCTAACTCAGTTTAGCAAAGATAATGCATTTGTTTCAAACTGATTTGGGATGTATTTTCCCACAGAAACAAAAATGTCAACTTAGTAAAGTGAAACTGTACTGTTAAAACTAAAGGTACATTTTGGGTTAAAAAGATTTGTGATTTGGCCTGGGAACATAGCCAATATTTTTTTATAGTATTTCAGTAAGTGGGAAAAAAATGTGTTCTGAGTTCCAAACAGCTGCCTTACACATAAACTTTTGAAACACACTGGCTCACATGCTGGAAACTATCTGTATATAGGTTAAGTTTCATGGGATTCAATTTGGCCCATGGCATTTCTGAATATGTTTAAGAGTAAGTCACTTTATATTAGGCCTCTTCTACTCAGATAGTGAGTTTCAAAGAACTACAGATTGTCCAGAGGTGAATGAGCATGCTCAACATTTTATAAAATTTGCAGCAAAGCCAAAAGAAGGGCTTCAAGTTACCAGGCCACTTTTCTTCCTCTATGAATGAATTAAAATTCCTTTGTCACAGTGATTCACATCAATTTGGGAGTTGAAGTACATTGTCATTACAAATTTGAATTAGAGACCAGAGCAATTCATATATCCAGACTCTTCTAAACAGTGCAAAACAGTATTTGACTTTCAAATTAAGAGCAATTAGACTTAATTTTTGAGAATTTCAAAATAGTAGCTAAAATTATTTGAAGTTTTCTGGGGGTCCTGAAAAATATGGATTAAGAATCACTTATAAATCATTTATGAATGGTGATATCTCAGATACTATTAACATAATAACAATGTAAATTCCTACGTTGAAATGCACAAGTAGAGGACATTGAACCAAATAAGTCACTAGCATACTGTTACAGGTTAGTGCTGTAATTACTAACTGTGCTTTATGAATTATTTTAGTGTGCGTCAACTGAATAGCTCAAACAGCTGTCTACAGTGATTGAAAATACTGTTAGCTATGTCAAGACCAGCTTGACTCTGCCAAAGATATTTATGTATATTTCCCAGGAGTTGAAAAAACAAAACAAGAAATGTCAGTGTTCTTTTGCAAGAAAAACAAGAATGAAGCTGTGCTGGGCTGATTTAACTGAAGAGATCCATCAGTGTCCTGGTGTTTCTGAAGTAAGTTAACCAGAAGAAAAGGTCACATTCTTGCACTTTTCTCAGCACCCTTCCTCTTGATATGTCACCCATTCTCAAAGCCAGACAAATGCACTCTATCCAATGTACAGACCTGTTTTTCCAGGACAGCTCTTTCCACTTGGATGTCCAGCCATCAAACTCACTGTAGCACATATAGATCACATACTCAGCTTGTCCAAAATCAAACTCACCATTTGCCTCACAGAATTACTCACTGAATTTCCATTTCATCTACGATTATCCCAGTAACTCTGGCTGGGAACTTTTGTTCACCACTTAGAATCACCTAGAGTAACTTTAAAAATGCAGATTTCTGCCCTTTACCCATATTTCCAAAATCAGATCCTCAAAGCCTATTATCTGGGAATTTTTAATAAACCCATCAGGTGATTCTACTGAACATTTAAGTTTGAGAACCTCTATCTTACTTCCCTCCCTAACTCACTCAGTGCATCCAGATCGCATCCTTCCTCTCCCAAATCCTATTGCTACTACATTCCAACATCCTTAAACACAATCAATTTCCTGAATGATGTCAACTATTCCTTAAATTGAAAGTTCTAAAATGCCATTTTTGTTTTCCGTGCTCTCTAACTGGTCTTGAATTACACACCATAATTAAAATTCATCCTCCTAATTTCTGAGACTATCTATAATCTGATTCCAACCTATCTCTCTCCTTGTCCCCCAGGAGCCCTCAATCCAGTCACAAACCCCAGATCAAAATGCTAACCCATACTTCAACGATCATACTCATCTTAGTCTGACATATTCTACCACCACCAGCTCAACTCCCCACACCCTGTAATGTCCACCCCTCTCTTATCTATGACTTCCTCAAGGGGAAGATTAGTCCCTAACTGTCTCTTGGCTCTCAACACATCACTTTATTACAACTGCTTTCAGACTCCCTTATGCAGCAACAGCCATACTGGTCTTTATTATCCCTCCAGTTATGTTCAAATCCTAGGTCTAGCATACAAGGCCCAATCAACTACACTGAATCAATTAACTCCAGTTGCCCTAAAATCCAATTTCATTCAAGCTACTTTTCTTAATATGGAAGGATCTTCTCCTCCCACTCTGCCAATCCAAAATCCTTTATTTCTTTCAGTACACAGTACAAAACTCAGCATCATTAGATTAAATAAACAGTGTGGCCCTTTAAACAGTAAGGAGTTTATAATCTAAGGTAGAAAATACCTTAGTAAACAATAATAACCAAAACATACAAACACATAATTTTTATGATTCGGTGGATTTTTTTTTTACTTTGTTTTGTGGAGATTCCTTGTTTTCATGCATTTAAGAAAAGAGACAGAACTCTAATGAGGCAAAAAAATGAAGCAAGTGGAATGTTAGCATTTAATAATTGAAACATTCAGGAAACACAGTAATTTCTACTTTTTTAAATTATTCTGTCCAGGAAGTAGTTATTTTCTTAGCATTAAAAATCTATTCATTTCCTTGAGTCTTTATATACAACAATTGAATGGAAAGAGCATGGAACTTGGAGTCTCAAAGTTTGTATTAAATTTAGATTGGGACAAATTTTTGGCAAGTTCCTCTCTATCTCTCTAAAATACAGTCTCCTCATCAATAACAGCATGACTTGCCAACACTTTACATTCAGATTATCAAAAGCCTAAAGAATTCCAGGTGCTCTTAACCTATATTCAGATTAATCTTCCTCAGGGCCAAGCCAATACATACCCATTGTAATCTATTAAACTAACCATTCATTTTCTTCTTGCTCAGAAAGGCCAGTCCCTGCAAAGAAAGAACAAATCCAGGACAGCTGGGACAAGTTAGTACCCTAGCCGCTTTGCTAGTGCTAGAAAAAGCATACATCTATTATTCATGAGATAATGCTTAGCTACACTTGTGACAAACTGAAGGTTGAGAAAATATTTGCACAAGGAGCCATCATACCAGCTGAGTCAGGGCCAAGGTAGAGGTCACTGCCAGAGAATACGATACTTGTCACATTTGTAACAGAAAAAAAAAGTCGTAAATTAAGAATGCATTGCTTCCTCTAAGAAAGGTTGTTTCCCTTCTCTGTTCTTATTTAACAGATTTGCATCAATGTAATAAATCATGAAAGCTGAGATCAATGTGAATCTTACCCCTTTATAGATCTGGAACTAAAACCTAGAAGAGACAAACTGCCTAATTAAAATAAGACCCTGAAATAGTACATACAGTACAAAACCAAGGATATGAAAAAAACAGATAACTGTGTTTATGGATTAAGATTAAGTCATTTCATGTCTCACAGCCACCTTCTGTGTGTGCCTCTGTCACCAAGACCTGGGCAGAAATCTCTGTATTTTTGTTTTAAATGAATCCATTACGAGAATACAAGCTAGGTAATAAAATACATATTAGTATGTAAGAAAATAGTATAAGAGGAGTTTTTAATGGTGGAAGGCTTCCTTCAAGGCAGAACTTTAAATCAGGTTTTGAAGGAAATGACGCTTATAAAAGACAGGGAAGAACTTGGGAAGGGAAGAATTCATCTATCTTGACCAGTTTAAAAATCTTGAAATTTTCAGTTTGTTAACAAAGTTCATTATATTCACCTTTTTAATAGCACTAATGAGATTTTAAAACTACTTCAACTAGATTATTGTTTCTGCAAATTAGAGCAACTCTCAGCACTATTTGGTTATTGTTTTATCTGTTTCTCCAGTGACCCACAGTCACTTACAAACACTCCTATGGAAACACCCCTGTGATTACTATAGATTATCACATACAGACGATTTCAAAGTTACATATACTCCACCTATTAACTACCAAAGGAATAGAAACTGAATTTTCACAACAAAGCAAAAATCAACAAGTGGGCCTACATCAAACTAAAAAGCTTCTCACAACAAAAGGAACAATAAACACACTGAAAACATAACTTACAGGATGGGAGAAAATATTTGCAAACTGTATAGCCAATAAGGGTTAATATCCAAAATTTATAAAGAACTCATACAACTCAGTAACAAAAAAAAATTCCAATTTTAAAATGGGCAGAGGAATTGAATGGACATTACTCCAAAGAAGACTTTCAATTGGCCAACAGGTACATGAAAAGGTGCTCAGGAAAATGCAAATCAAAACCACAATGAGGTATCACCTCACACCTGTTAGAATGGGTATCATAACAAAGATAAGAGATAATAAGTGTTGGTGAGGATGTGGAGAAAAGGGAACCCTGGAACACCATCGGTGGGAATGTAAATTGGTGCAGCCACTATGGGAAAATAGTATGAAGGTTTTTCAAAAAATAAAAAATACATCTACCATATGATCCAGCAACGCCACATCTGAGTGTATACATGAAGGAAATGAAAACAAGCTTGAAGAGAGTTATCTGCATTCCCATGTCTACTGCAACATTATTCACAATAGCCAACATATGGAAACAATCTAAGTGTCCATCAGTGGATGAATGGATAAAGAAGATGTATATAAACAAAGATACATACATATATACACTCACACACACACATACATACACACAATGGAATGTGATTCAAAAATATGTATATACATAATGAAGTATTATTCAGCAATGAGAAAGATGGAAATCCTGCTGTTTGTGACAACATGGATAGACCTTAAGGACATTTTGCTAAGTGAGGTAAGTCAGACAGAGAAAGACAAATAGAATATGATGTCACATACATGTGGAATCTAAAAAAGTCAAACTTATAGAAAGAGTAAAATGGTGATCGCTAGGGTCAGGGGGTGAGGAAATTATGGAGATGTTGGTCAAAGGGTACAAACTCGCAGTTAGAAGATTAATAAGTTCTGGAGATCTAAGGCATTGTGATATAGTTGATGATACTGTATTGTACTTCTCAAAACTGCCAAAAGATTAGATCTTAAATGTTCTCACAACAAAAAGGAAATGATAATTATGAGACATGATGGAGGTTGTCAGCCACAGTGGTAATCATACTGCAATTTTTAAATGAATCAAATCAACAGCTATACACATTAAATTTACACAAAGTTATATGTCAGCTACAACCCAACAAAAAATAAACAAGCAAAAAGAGTGTGAGGCCAAGAGCCTCAAAAGTAAAAAAAAAAAAACAATTGGAAAGGCTTTGCCTGGCAGGTCTCATGGGGGAAAGCTGCCCTCCACACACTTGGTGCTCAGCCGGTGCTTGGCAATCTCTGAAGGGAGTCCAGACTCAGCCTTCCAAGCAGCAGCCCATCCATGCCCAGGCTTGAAGCTGGCCATGCTTATACAGTACACAGATCCACATTTCTAGCCCGGACAACTCCATTCTGAGGCTTTCTCATCCAGACACCTTTAGCCAAGGCCAATGCCATTCCTAGGTATCTCCTTGTGAGGAAAGGTATAATTACTAAAACATTAAATCAATATTTAAACAAATAAAGTTCAATTTCTTATTGAAGAAAAAAAGAAAGAAAACTGAATTCTCTCATGCAGACCCCAGATAGTTTTGAAGGTGGATAGAATAGTTCAAGTAAGAGTTCAAGCAGGTTTTGATGGTGACTAGAATAATTTAAATAAGAGTTCAAGTAAGTGTTAAGAATTACTTTAAGCTTAATCAGCTTGTTTTACATTCTTTTGCAATGAGAAAAACAACTAGGAGGTCTGGCAAACAGTAAAGAAAAAAAATATTGCAGTCTTTTCTTGCTTGGTCAACTTTAACAATTCATTTACCCCACTTTTAAGCTGAAAATGATCACCAAGTAGCTTTTGTTATAAAATGCTATTCACCCATTAATCCACTTGGCTGCCTTCCTGAGGGTTGCTTAAGTGTCATTTCCACCAAGAGGTTTTCCCAGACCTCCCTCCATCCACATCCTGGCCCACAATGGGTTGAGTACTACTCCTCAGTAGTCCACCAGCATTCAGTGATCACCACCCTCTGGGCATGCACAACACTGGCTTCCAACTGTTGACTTATAAGCTGTTTTTTTTTTGTCCCTCTCCCCACATTCCTACTAGCCTCTGAGCACCTCTGAAGACTCACTGTCCCCACATCCTTGCATAAAGCTGCCACAGAGTAGATATTTACCAAAGGTTTGCTGAATGAGAACACACAACACACGCACACACAAAGAGCTTAAGAGTTTAAATGGACTGTAAGATGGCTTCCAATAGAACTCTCACCTGCCATATAATGAATTTGAGGTATAAAAGGTTAAATACTAGAGCCAGGATGAAAAAGCCCATTTCTACCACTCAAAGAAGTATCCTATGTTAGTTCAATATATACAGAATGTAATCTTCTTTTATCAATGTAACAAATAAATGTTTTCAGATACTCACTATGCACTTCTACTAATATATCCGAAGAAATGAACACTTATGCCCCTATGATAATTTACACATGAATGGTTATAGCAACATTATTCGTAATAGCCAAGAAGGGGAAAAAAAGCCCATATGTCCATCAACTGATGGATGAATAAATATATGGTATAGCCATATAATGGAATATCACATGGCCATAAAAAGGAATACAGGGTTGATACATACTACAACATGGATGAACCTTGAAAACATTTTTTCTAAGTGAGAGAAGGCAGACACAAAAGATCACATACTGTATGATTCTGGTTATATAAAATGTGCAGAACAGGAAGATCAAGACACAGAAAATAGATTAACCATTGTCCAGGGCTTCGGTGACAGGCACATGGTGAGTAACTTAGTATAGGGTTCCCTTCAGGGGTAATAGAAATTTCTAAAATTGCTTATGGTGATGGTTGAGTACTAAAAATTTAATAGTATGTGAATTATATCTCAATAAAGCTGTTGCATAAGATAGTAACTATAGTTGAAAACAGATTTATCTGGCATATTAGAATTTGAAAATTTCGTAGACCCAAAATTCATTTCAAATGCCAAAAATGCCATGTTTACATCATAAAACAAACCGCACTATTTACAGTCAAAGAAGTTTTGATATTAAATATATTTTAATATTCTGAGAAGTGCCTCCTCATACAAAGGCTATGTGGTTCTATAAAACTGAATGCTTGATTTCCCTGACATCTTGCTAGAAAGATTTCCACTGTATTTAAATAATTTCTATTTGGAAAGTTAAATGCTGTGATTTCATATGTTCAGTTCAAAAGCAAGGCATTTCACTCATAAAGCATATATAAAGAGGAAGCAACCCCAGGAAAGGAAATTTCTTTCTCTGAGAGCTACTATGTATTATCCTGTTAATCTGTGGCAAGTCTTCTGCCTACACTGAAACCCACAGATACAGAAATTCTAAGGGAGCTAACTTGACTCCAGTGGGAATGAATATACGTAGTCCTTTTATGATCAAGTCAATGATCCTGTAGTCACTCAGACTCCCAAGATAAAGCCTAAAATTAAGGTGGATTTCATTGTAAACGTGTATTTGTTTTTTAGATTCCACATGCATCATTTCAATGTATTTTTTAATGCACAGTGATTTTGCCAGTTTATCTGAATTTTCAACATGAGTTCTTTTTTAATTTAAATACTATATGCTTATAAATAGAACTCTAGATTTTCTCCTTATAAGGAATAACTTTTACATTTCTTTAAACAGAGAAGTGAGATTTTCTTTGAGGGGGAAGAAGTTAAAGAAAATCAATTTAAGGTCATATGTCATAAACCACCAACATGAGGAGAAAACTCTTCTGAATATGTATAAAAAATTGGGATTTTTTAAAACCCACTAGTTTCAACAGACAACACAATATAATAATATCTAACTATCCTGCTTTATCAGGAGGGTTTTTAAAGACCATTAGAGCTGACAGCATATACTTAATGAAATTAATTAATAACAGATATCTAAGCAGTAGCACATTTTTGTGATAAACAAATTTTAGACCTGCACAGAAATACAGCATGTGCTAAGTTGAGAACGAGTTGGACATAAGCCAATATTTTTTAAACTCTTTCTATGTAAAGGATGAATACCCAGCTGCACTGCAGAAAAATACAAAAAGAAAAGAAAGATTCTAGGAGAATGAGTTCTGACACTCCTGAGAGTTGATAAGATTTAAATTAAGACTAGGGGATTAGTTGACCTGCAGTGAATCCCAGGAAATTAATTTGAATCTAAAGTAAGCTTCCATCCTAAAACCCAATGAAGATTCAAAAAGTACTCAATGTATTTCTTATAAGGTACATATTAGGCACAGAGTGAGTATTCAGATATTTCTGTAATAATCAACCATATTCATAAATTACAGCAACATGAGCATTCTCTGGCACACTGATCCTCACGCTCTGCCCAAATACATTGGCTATACAAATAAAAATCTGTTCTAGGAGAGGGGCCCGAATCACAAGTAAAGCAGAAGTGTGTTGAAGTCCTAGGGTAAACATTTTCCAAATACTTTTAACTCAAACTTTAAAAGGCAATTTGCTGCCTAAGAGACCATTTATACCCAAATTTGGCACTACTTGCTGCCACAGTGGGTATAAATATTCTAAATAGTTTTTGCAAAGGGGGTACCAGTCATCTCTAAAATTAACCTTAGCTCCTTAGTTGTTCCAACTGCCTATAAAAAAACAGCTAGAGGTCCTAAATCTATCAAATGTTATATTTATAAGGAAACTCATTGTCTGCTTTTCTGTTTAAAAAATTACTCTAAATTAGCCTGAGGTAAATGACTCAGGTTGTTCATTTTTTAATTTACTTATCAATGAAATAGTAATAATACCTGTCCTACCCAACCCATTGGGCTAGTAGAATGATATACTAATATTATTTGCCATGATACCACTCTGAAAAGCATAAACATTTCATATAGTCAAAAGAGAGCATAGTTGTATGAAAAAATGAACTACCCCTCATAAGGTTCATGTTTCCCTTTTAGGTGTTGATGAGAAAAATGTTTTCCTCTATTCTCTTAGGTTCAGTGATGGTGTGCCTGCAAATTCAACTTACAAAAGATAAATGAACAGGAGAAAAGGCATACAATTTTTATTAACTTTTTAGGTGAATGAGAAGTCACTGAAAAGAAGTAAAACTCAAAGAACTGGTTGGACTCAGGGGCTTATATACCATTTTAACAAAGGAAGGGGGATTTAGACTTTAAGGGATGATAAATTGTGGAAAAGTGACTAAGAAATATATGGGGGAGACTAATAGAAGATACAGCTATTTCAATAAGGTTTATTTATGCAGACTCCTGTAGATGCCAAATCTCCAAATCCAGTAATAAAAGAGTCACTCTGCTCTTTGTGGTACAAGAGAAATTTATGCCCTGCTTTCAGGCAGATGAGAGTAGAGCAGAGAACTCTTCCTGCATCTGTTGACTCAATTTCCTTCAGTTGAAAATAATTCTTATGCAAAACTGGCATAATTTGAGGTAGCATACCCTAATCCCCTTCAAGGGCAAATGTGTCACTTTATTGGCCAGCTTTGTTTCCTTCTTATAAAGCAGAGGAAGAAGAAAACAAACCAAAGTCAGGAAGGTAGTGAACTTAGGAGTTTCCCTTCCAGAACAGATGCATATCATTACTCAGCTCTCTCCTTTACTGATTCAAACTGACATAGAAGAAAGTCTACAGAAGACTGCAAGTGGATGCCAGTTCTACAGAATGTGCATCTTTCTCTGCCAGCAGCTGAGTCTACAAAACCAATAGGGGCAATTTCAGAGAGGCACTGAACTTTGCTTTTCTACTAAATACATTAGCAGGGAAAATAAGCAAACGTGAGAAAGCATCAACCAGAAGGAACATTTTTTAAAAGAATACAATCTCCATTTTATTTTCATTTATTTTCTAGCAAGGCAGGGAAAAAATCTGGGCATAAACAGATCAAGATTCAAATTCTGGCTCTACCACTTAATAGTTTTATAACCTCTGGCAAATTGTTAATCTCACTGTATCATTATCACTTATCTATACATCGACATTGCATGAAGAACTAATACCTATCTGGCAGGTATATGGTAAGAATGGAAGGAATTTAAATTGGATAATACAGGTAAAGCACTAGACAAAGCATGGGATTTAGTGTTATTTCCTTTATCTTCTCCTATTTTCTAAAAGGACTTCAGGATTCTCTCTTCATTTTGTTTTGACCTAAAACAAAAGGAACAGCAGCTATCATTTATCAAATAAAGATATCACAGGATTAGCATCCATGTACTTCCTAAGAGCACTTTCAATTTTTTCCCCTTGTATAGAGGACATACACAAGCCCTTGAAGAAAGGACCAAGAAACTAACAAAGTTCACTGGTCATTTTTACTTAACATGAGTTAAATGACCTTGGAAGTTGTGACTGAACAAAGTCTTGAGAGAAAGCCAGCATTCCATTAGGTATTTTTAATATCAGTAAGATTTTTGTATTCCAGCCACACAGAAAAAACGTTTTTTTTTTTTTAATTTAGATAATCCCATCAATTTCAAAGTTCTTCAAAGTTTGGTGAAAAGATATTTAATTGTCTTAAGGGCCAAAGAATACAAAATTCAACCAAGTATTGTAATGACATTCTATAAATGAATAGAGTATGGAGGTGGGCTATATGGTTAAGAAGGGACTAACTGAATACATCCTTATTATATACAAATAACATTTAGTATATCTGTACATCTGTGAAACGAACTGACAAGAAATTGGTTAGCATCCTGCTCAAATTCCTCATGCAGTCTCAAATGGTTGAGTGAAATGCCTGGGATGATATAATCATGAGGAGATTCAGATTTAAATGTAAACATATTTAGAAGAATCAAACTCATACCATTACTATTTTATGATAATAAGCCCAATTATGTTTTAAGTATTTGTAACTTTAAGGACAATTTCACCTATTAGAATACTGGGTCAGCCTTATAATTCCAATTAAAATACAAAATTGAGTAACTGATTTAGACCAGTAATTATAAGTAGAAACCTCACTGGCTCTATACATAGTGTTGACATATTATGAGAACTTTAGAGTCATCATATTTATAAATTTAAATTGTAGATGTATAAAAATTATGTTAATTCTCAGAAAAGCACTTAAATATAATAAACTTTATATAAATAAGAATTTTAAGTGGTTTAATGTATTAAGTTTGTAAATGTGACTCAGTATTATTCAACCTTTAAATTGTTAAAATTTGATAGACTTATAACAAGGACAATTTATAAACTAAACTTACAAGCCAAAAGTAAAATGAGGAATTGAATCTGTAACTTTAAATATTAATTTTCAAATCTGTATAATCCCTGGATAATTTTTTCTGCACACACCACTATGCTCAGGAGTACCAAAAACATCACACTAAATAAAGCAAATTTAATGACAGGCTTTGAAAGTGGCTACTTCTTTTGTAGAATGTGCATTCATACGATCCCTTCAACTGTAGGTAATTACTAAATACCGAAGGTATAACTAATGATTCTTTCAAAAGTAAAATGAAATACTTACTAATCTTGATACACTTTGTACTTTTGCATTTATATCCAGACCGAATCTAAAGTGTCATAATGAAAGGACACTCTAGATTTAGTTTGGATATAAATGAAACTTTTATTCTACTTTCTAGTGGTTGTTCATTAACTGTTTTCATTAACTTTGTAGTAGTTGTTCATTAACTATTTTCTCAACCTTACAAAAAATATATAACTATATTCATATTGGTATTTTAAGCCATACTGTTGGAAAAGCCCTAAAGGGAATTTGGGCAGTGATATGGAAAATGTCTCTTTTCTTAGAAAATAACCAAGTCAACTGAAAAAAGAAATTGTTTGTATAATCTCAGATTTTAGCCAGATTTCAATTTTTATGGATGACAATAAATGTATATTCAATGTAACAAAAAAGCAAATACATTTGTAAAGTTTAATTTAGTATTTCAGATGACTTAATGAAACTACATCAACCCCAGTGCCTTAATTTGGGATGGCCATTCATTATGTTTTAGTGCTCAACTATCATTTATTCCCATACTAACTCCCTCAGTACCATCATAACAAATAACAACCACCAAAAAAAGAACAGAATAAGAAAATGTACATATATAGTTAGTGAACTTTTTTGAACAACTATCTTATGCCAGGCACTGACTTAGGCCATGGAAATATAAAGGTGAATAAGAAAGACAAGGTCTCTGTTCTCCTGGAGGATAAATTGTTATAGGACAGAAATAACAAAAGAAAACATCAATTGGTAAGTTCTATCATGGAAACAAAGAGTGTGATATGATAGAGCATAATGGGCTGATATAAACCAGTAAACAGGGAAAGCCTCTAAGGAGATGACATTTAGGCACAGTGTCAGGAACCAGCCACGCAAATATCTGGAAGAAGGCAAGCTCAGGTCAGACAGATGCCTAGTTCAAGGCCCAAAGACAGGTACAAGTATGAAAGACACAGTATCTGGAGTCAAATTTGTAAAATCCTTCTGGCACATCATTCACAAAATTTAGTTTCTCCTGTGTTCTTGGCAAGTGCTGGATCTACTGACACAGCAAACACCTCTTAGGCTTTTTTGACAAAAAGTCCACATTAGTCTTGCCTTCTACAGCACTTTTGTAGTTCACATTCCTGGATGATTAATCATTTATTTAATAAAGAATAAGGACCTCACATCAATACCTCACTTTTTAATATAAAGAAGAACATTGGCTGCCTGTAAATTTTCTAATCACAAATCATAATAACTGGCCAATCAAATCCACAGGAGCTTTCTCATAATAACTTGGCCAAATGTAGAAAGAAAAAATTTTAATTGCTTTACTTAGTGTGGCTTACTTCCTGCTAATACTGTTGTTCTTACAAAAAGAGGGGTGATGAGCTGGGGTTCAGCAAAGTAGCAAAGCATGCTATCCCCAGGGACCAAGTTTTAACTGTACAATTGGTGTCGGTCTCTTCAACAACAGCAGGAAGAGCAATAACCAGATTCCTCCATTTGTTAAAGAATGAAAGTTTGTTCCCAAATTCTACACAGATAACTTCAGAGGTAATAGCCAATACACAGAAAATTACAGATAATGTAGTCTTAGTAATATGCCAAATTTATGTTGTTGTGAAAGGGGTAAAAAATGAGGTATATACCACCTCCAATAAGACAATAAACCCAAAGCCTAAATAAACATCCACATCAGAAGAAACACAGTCCTCCTCTCCCTATCCTTAATCTTTGGAGCCCAGCTCCAGCCACACCTGGCAATAACCAGCTAGTCATACTTCCATCTGCCTCCTGATCACACTCTTCCTAAAGCCCTGGCTTCCATCCTTCCATCAAGAACATTCTTTCTACTTAGCAGAATCAATTTTATTCAAAATTTTTCCTTTTTTAAAAGATGCCGTCTTTGATGAATGTTGGTAATATTAACAGAGTTGCACTCAAAAACACAAAAATTTTAAAGAGATGAAGAACTTTGGGGTTAACCGTGGTTAGGTGCAACAGCTGAGTAGCCACGTGTCTGGGCTGTCCTATCCCTTTATGCTATTAATGACTGTGGCAGAGACTGTCTCCCCCTTCAACCACTGGATGTAATGCCAAGATTAAGTCCATGACTAACATAAAACTGCAGCATAGCTCTAAAACAAAGGATGTAGGGAACCAAATTTTGTACTTGTTCCAAAATAAGTCATAAAACTTGAGAAGTCTGCAGTCCATAAGCCTCATACACATTAAAAGAAATAAAATATATAATGATAATTAAAATTTGAAAGTTATATTTAAACAGGAGAGAAACTACTTTGATGTTTATTTTAGTTAGCACTTACTTGTGAAAAGGAAAACTGGCTATGTTTACAGATGTCTAGAAATAACTGTAGGAAAGTAGTTATCTTAGAACTACCTACATCTCTGCAAATATTGACAAATGAAAGTCTGCATGTAAAACATAATGCTAGCCCATCTGATTGATGTCTATGCAAACACTGGCTGAAGCACAACTCTGTCCACTGTAGACAAGCAGTGAACCAGGGGCCATGGAATAAAGAAGGGTAAGATTTGCCTTTAGAGGACTGGCAATATATATATATATATATATTGGCATATATATATATTTGGCATATATATATATATATATATATATATATATATATATATACTACTTCTATACTTTAAATTAAATGTGGATATTCACACAAGGAAGTTAACATAAGCCAGAAGGCATGGGAATTCAGAAGAAAGAAAAAGTACTAAAGATACAGTTTAATGACATAATTATTTGAGAAAAGGAATCTAATGCATTTACTGCTGTCATTTGCCTTTATATATGAAAATATAGCTCCTAGGGCCAAAAATGCATGTTCTAGAAAACACATTTTTACCACTGCTGCATCAATCTTAAAAGTTCTTACTGCTAAATTTTAAACAGTCATACCACAGTGCAACTTCTGTTGACTTACAAAACTGAATCACTGGGTAACAACTTGAAAAATGAAATAAATCAATTAGGTAATATTTCAGTACTGTACAAAAATAATCCATTTGTTTAGTCAAGTTAAATATGACAAAATAATATTAAATGCAAAATGAATGAAATTAAGAAATCAATCTTTATATATAATATATAGGATTTAAGATTCTACTGCTATGGCACACAGGTGGTGGTTATACTTTTGTTTGGAAGTATGCTACAACCAGACAGAGTACATTAATGTCCAGTAAGTTTTCATACAGAACATTTCTTACTTGCTACTAATATTTCTCTTACAAGCTTTAGTGACAAACCAACTTTGTCTTTTCTGAAATGCCCAAAGTTACTTTAGAACAGGGGTTCAGATGCCAGTGCAGTGGGCTGTCCTGGAAAACCAGACATGCCTATAGAAATGACCGGCTTGGCAGTTCATCCATCATCATTCATTCAATGATGGAAGGAATCTAGCCAGGCTGGAGGCCAGAAGTAACCAGAGAACGGGCATCAGGCAGCCTGATGGAGTGAACAACACTGTGACAGGGACAGGTGGGCAGCAAAGCAGGCAGGCCTGGCAGCAGGTTGAGACCCCAGCTCATGTGGCCATGGTACTATGTAGATAACCACACACAGGAAGCAAGCCAGGGACTCCCATCCTACAACAGGAGGACTGAACACCTAATCTTCCCCAACATGAAACAACACTGGCCCCACAGCCTAAGTTAGGACTGATTCAAAAAGCAGGGAAGTTTTATAGGAGACAGGTAGAATCTGGAGACATTTAGTCACGCAGGTGATCACAAAGTCAGAACTATAAACACATACATGAAGAAATTCTAAGTCTTATTTCTCCTTCAAATAAGCACTGATTTTTAGAATAAGAAACAAGACATTTGCAACAAAAGAGAATGTACTGAGAATAGCTATTCCTCTCTCATGAGGAAATTCAGTGCCCAGACAGACAAGTGAACTAAAGAAAAGTTAACACAAGTCAAGTTCAGACATTTTTATGGGACAGCAATTACAGCAAAAAAGAAAGTACAATCCAGAGGGAATCAAAAGAAATAGGGGAACTATTTTGGGTCAATTTTGTAATAGAAAGAATATTCTGATCTCCTTCAGGTTATGCTTGTTATCCATGCCACAGGAAGAATACAGGGGTATGGATAAAATGTAACAACAGATATTACAAAAACCATTACACTCTGATATACATTTTAAGAAATAAAAATTCTACACTAAATCTGTCTTACTACAATAAGAATCAGACAGTGTGCTATTTAAGGTTGCTTAAAAATAAACATGAAATTTCAGATGAAATATTGGAAAGGGCTTAACACCAGTGATCCTTTATTAAAAGACTAAGGGAAAAGGAAGATCATACCTGAGAAAAACTCATGAATAAACAGTGAAAAATGAAAATGAACAAAAAGTACAAAAATTGTAAATAAACAATGACTATGTTAATAACAATTGACTAATATAAATTTTATGAAGGACCTACAATATGCATAATTTTGTAAACATAGGAAGAGGATCAATAAAAATTACTTTTATGGTTCAGGAGGGAAGTAAAAATATTGAATGATTTTAGACTTTGCTAAGATATATACATATACACATATATATACATACCTATGTATATACTCAAAAACACATTTCTAGAGTAGCCAATTAAAAATAGACTCTATATCTTCTAAACTAGTGGTGAGTATAAAACAAGTCCAAAGGAAAAACTTAAAAATTCCTAAAAAAAAAAAAGAGGAAAAAGAAAAACAGCATTAGGTGGTAGTACATGCAAAAAAAGCTCAAAACAGACACAAATACATTAGTAATTGTTATAAATCTAAGCAGAACAAACCCTTCACTTTAAAAAAAGGCCTGATTTTTTTAAAAACCCAATAGTATATTCATTAGAAATGCCTAAAACACAAAAAGTTTGCCAATAAATAGATTAAAAAATGTTATTAGGCTGACAAACAAACACTGACACAGCATTATTTGTGTTTGACATAATGGACCTTGAGCAGAAATAATGAAATGGCATATAACAATACATAAAGAAAGACTGACATCAGAAATTATAAAAGACATAACAACTCTAAACTTGTCTATAACTTAACCTTCAAAAAATGCAAATAAAGTTTTCAGTGAGAGATTAACACAATTCTCTCACAACTAATACATAAAGCTAATAAAATGCTTAGCAAAGATATAGAGTTCCACAATGTAAGTACCAAACTTGAGTTAGAGGACATATATAGAAAACTGGGGCCATGAACCAGAGACCACAGACTCCTTTCCAGCACAAGGGACAGCTACATAAACTGGCCATGGCCTAAGTCTTCAGGCCAGGCTTAACTCAAGAAATTAGTATTGTGTAAAACATATTCTCTGGTCATAATGCAGGTTAAGTTCAAAATAAATAATAAAAACATAAATGGGGGAACAGGTATTAGGATATTTTAAAACACACTTCTAATATTTCATAGGTAAAGGAGTAATTGCCATAGAAATCAGAAAATACTTAAAAATGAATAGTGAAAAATACTAATAATTTGTAAAATTTAGCTAAAGCAATACCTAAAGTTCAGTCTAAAAATCTTTTTCAGAAAGGAAGGCTGAAAATTAATAAGCTAAGCATCAAATTTAAAATTTACAAAAAACACATAAAAAACAATGAAAATGAAAGAATAAAGTAAATAGAAATGAATAAAACAGAAAACAACAGATCAAAGAGACAAAAGTTGGTTCTTTTGAAAAGACTAAAAATGACATATGTCTGTAATAAATCATAAGTTAACAATATTAGGAACTACAAATGCAGCATAAATGTGAACAAAAGATTATAAAAAACTTTATGTCAATGATTCTGAAACAGACAAAATGGACAATTTCCTAAAATACATAACCTACAAAAATTGATTCAAAAGTGACTTTCAACTTCAGTGCTAAATTTTTAAAGATAGTGAATGAAAATCTTAAATCTCACAGACAGAAAAAGATGCCTATATGGTCTTACAAGAAACTGAATCAAACACTTAAGGAAATGATCAATCCAGCATTACACAAACTACTTCAGAATATAGGAAAGGAACCACTTCCCAGGTCACTGTATGAGTCTGTTACAATGGTTATACCAAACCAAGCAAGGATAGTAGAAGAAAGGAAAACTATAGGGTCTGTCTCATACTGATGCAAAACAAACCTCCTAAAGAAAATACTAGCAAATAAAATCAATCAGTGAATAGATGATATGAATATAACAAAGTTAGATTTATCCTGGGAATTCAAGAGTGGTGTAATGTCAAAACAAAACAAACAAACCTATTACTTTGATCAAAGGAGAAATCTTATACATCATCTAAATAGATTCAGGCAATGGAATTTCCATATTCATTCAAAACTTAAAAAAACAGATCACCAAATAAATGGTAACTGAACAGAATTTTCTTAACCTGATAAAGAATACCTACCAAAAATCTATAGCATATGTGAAAAGTAGTAATAAAATATTAAAATGATTTCCACTAAAGGAAGGAACATGACAAAAAGTCCATTACTACCACCTCTGGTCAGTATTTTATAGTCCAAGACAAGAAAAAGAAAACAAAGGTATAGTCTTGGAAAACAAAAAGTAAACTACCATTATTAAGTTATCATATGGTCATCTTTTTAGAAAGCCCAAATATTCTGCAAGCAAAAATCTAGAATTAATAGTAATTCAAAAGGTCACAAATCATAAGAACAATATTAAATATCAACTGACTTTAAATTCATGGACCAAAGAAGAGAGATACCATTTACAATAAAAACATTTTAACTAAAGCTATACAGTAATTCATAAAACTAATAAAGCACTAACGAAGGCCCAAAGAAACAGAAAGGTATATCTATCTACATACCTTTCCATAGCCAAGGACTAGAAAATACAAAAATTCTCTCAAATTTACTGTACTGATTCAATGAAATTCCAATCAAAATGGGAAAATGATTTTTGAGGAATCTCACAACTGATACTAAAATTATAAAGAAGAACAAAGGACTAAGATGAGCCAAGTGGCTCTTAACAGAGAACAAGGTGGGGGAACTTGCACTGTCAGGTACCAGAACGTACAGAAGTTAAGAAAACGGGTTGAGATTGGTGTAGAAGTAATGACAAATCAATCATTAGAACAGAACAGAACAGAGATTCCAGAAACAAAATGCTTCTTACATGGAAATGAACATCAGAGAGAGCAGGCCTAGTCCATTACCCTTGACATGGCAATCCAGCTCTCTGAACTATATATTAAGTTACATAAAAGGGAAAAATGTAAAACTTCCAACATCCACTATTCATACTCCAAGAACAACAAGTAGAAACCTTGCTCATCCTAGCCTCTTAAGTTTGTGTGGGGGGAAATGATATAATTTATTGAAGACAGGCAAACAAATGCAATAGAGGCAAATACCTTCCATATAGAATTGCTGCTTTTCAGAAAAGAAGAAAAAAGGTACTTCTTAAAAGAGTAGGATCCTGATTGTAGAGGGGGCAGAACACATCATTTGGAAGCATGAGGCATTCTGAGTGCTCTAGCACGCAGAAGCCATAAACTTAGAGAAGTGCTCCAGTGGAGGAGCAAAAGCCCTCCACACGACACGCTGTGATCTACTTCAGGAACTCAGGGCTCTCTAACTCGTTTCCCCCATTGCCGCCCCCTCTGCCCCCAATGAGGTTCCTGTCCTCACAAGAGGCTTTTCAATGTGTTGCTATTACACTGCAGACATTATAGACACCACCACACTTTGATGAAATCCCACCACTGCCTGAGTTACTAACTGGCCTAGTAGAGGCTTCAAAGTCCCTAAAATAAGTCATAGTAGCCTTTTAAGTAAATCCCATTCTTGCTGTTTGGGAGGCACAGCATTCACCCCCAATTCCGAGGTCCCTCCTTGAGCTAACCTACTGAGTGTTCCATTCTGTGCTTCATACCTCCAACCAGAGCCAGAATCAGCACGAAATCTGACTTACTATTCTTCTTAATATAACCATGAACCTAATGGTCCTCATGAAGTTCACCTTTTATTACTCTTCCTTGTATCAGTAGGTGAATGGTGGAAGTTTGTAGGGGTAGTCATAAAAAAGGGTAAGTAAGCATTTCAGAACTACGCACTTAAACTCCCAAAGACCAGGTGCTAGCCCTTGAGTTCACCCTATGTAAATCAAGCAAAGCCCTCACAAGGCACAATCTGTTTAGAGTAGTTCTGCTCACACTGGTCAAAACTGGAAACAGATAGGCAAACCCTGTAATTTTTTTTTTTAATAAAAAACATTTTCCTACCATTATCCCTTAGTATTTAAGATTCTTTTTTTAATTCTAACCTATCTCAGCTGTGCTTAAGGAAGCAAATGCAAAAATTTAGCCTATATTTGGACACACCTTAAGGCCAGAGTTTTCTAAGGAACACTGAAGTGGAAGTTATGCAGGGTATCCTCAGGGAGCTTTAAAGTGCTACTTTTAGAAAGGAAAAGAAGCTTTCAGAACTTTGCTACAATACAGGTATCACTTCAATTTGAGAAGAGTCTCAATACATCTTCTTTATGTATAATTTAAAGCTTTATTAAGAAGCTCTATACAGTCTTAGCATCATATTATCTTTCTGATGACTGTAAGTTCCCAGAATTAATGCTAAGTGAGCCACTGATCAAGTACACTCAATTAAAATATTCAGGTGAATGGAACAAAATCCAAAAAATAAAATCTGTACTTATGCAAACATCTTTATTAACAAGCTCTTTCATTTCTATGTATAATACTTTGTGCATGTCAAGCAGATTACTAAGAAAATGCTTAACAGATTCAAACTGTTTTAACAAAACAAATATACATCTTTATTGATTCTTTTCCTCCAGTATGTCCAAATTTCAAAACATATGTTCATAAATATTTTAGCCTATTTCAACTGATACATTTTAATAGAATATTATTGTCTTCACACTGTGACTAAACAGCAAGAGGATGTTTGTGAACTGGGCATAAATATGAAGTGACTAAAATGGCTGTTTTATGCCAATTTCATACAAAACAAAACATTGGCAATTTTTCCATGAACTGAGACAAGCACAATGAATCAATTTAAATTATTTAGACACTCTCCCTAAAATATGTCCCTCCACCCCCATAAAACCTTTTTCTCAAGGTCTCAGACTTAGTTATCCAGATAACCCTCACTGTGTTCATTTGACCTAAGAATCCCTGACTTTTCTGTATGTCATGAAAATAAGCCTCACAATCTCCACTTTGGAAGGTCTACAATCATTCTCATTTTGTAAGAGGAAAGAAATGCACCAGAGGTTAGGGAATTTACATGAGTTTACTCAAGTTCGCAAAAAGCTGAGGCACCTAACCTAAATGCTTTCACTACCATCCTGCTCTGATTGCTTTTATATACATGTGTATCTTATGAAAATTAAGTAAAAGTACATACCTCACATGAGGAGAGGTAATCAGGGCAAGTAAGAGATCTTTAGAAACAAAAGCCTGTCTCTTGGCTACCATGTACTTCCAAAAAGTATTCTCTTAGGCAATTTTATTAACACAGACATCATAGATCACCCCTCAAACTCAATGGAACTAGGTGGAGAATCTAGACTTAAAACACAAACTTTGATTAAGAATTTGAATTTTTTTGAATCCTTGCAATTTAACTATCCATACACATCTGAAAAGCATTGCCCTCATGCCCTAAAATAATAGAATTCAATTAAAGATTCTACAGTAGCTTCCAAAAATCCTCTTCAGAGGTAACTGGAATACCAATTCCAGGCAATCTGCTATTTTGAAATAAAGAATCAGAAAGCCTAACAAAGTATACAAAAAGTGGCTATAAAAACTGCTCTGAAAAGGGTTTGTGATTTCTACAGATGAACAATCTGTCAAAGAAATGTCTTTGATCACCAGGTCCATCACTCTGGTTTTAGCCAAATTTAAACTACAGGTTTAGGAAATGAGGGGCACTCTTCCACCTGAAATAAAAATTAGCTGATCTAAAGAACCATGAATCAACTCCAAAGAACAGTAGTAATGATCTTTTTTTTTTTAATGGAGCACATTTCTACTATAGTCATAAACTACCTCACTAATTATATGTTAAATTTTTAGTAAGAGTGTGGAGGACATGATGCTAAGCATTAAAAGTGATAGCATCCAGCATTATTTCATTTAAATCTCATGAGAGAGATTTGAAGGGGCAGGTGATCCAAAGCAGGTCTATGTGTTGGGGTGGAAGGATAGGCTGAAGGAGGAGGCGTTAATACAAAGAAATTTAGATTACAGGCAGAATATTCATATAGGTGGAAGGAGGTAAGTAAGCATTTTACAAAGGGAACAAACTCAGAAATGAGCAACTGACAGACAACACTGAAGAAACAAATATTCCAGTTTTGCTAAAATATAGATCATAATTTAGCTTTCTCTGATTGCCTCCTAATCATATTCCACTGAAAGAGATCTTAATTCTCAACATGTTTGTAACCTCTTTCATAAGATACCACTATCCAACAGGCATAGAAATTATGGTAATTCATAGATCTTTTAAAATGTCAGTATGGACAACGGCCTACCTTTGTGTCTGAAACACGCACAATAAATAGTATCTCCACCCCACTACCACCCTCTAGGTCTACCACACTGCCTTGCACCACGATAGTTCAAAATATATTATTAGATGGAGTAGTTTCAGATAAAAGAATCATTTCCAAAAGCAGATGTCTAAATAATGTAAATAAAAATGCTTATGAAATTATTTTAATCAGCAGTTTACAATGTTTTAGGAACTTTGAAACAGTTTTCCTGAAATTTGGGGAAACACATGAAATATTAAGGCTTTACCTTAATCTTAATAGAAGATTGAGATTGAAGATTACAGGCTCTACCCAGAACACTTAACTAGTCCAAGAATTATAAAATAATGAGATCTATGAATTCCAGATCACATTTTAGCTCACCCAGACTCAGTGTAGCAAACTCCCAGAAGTTATAAGATGGGATATTTAATGAGAATATTAGCACAGTTGTTCAAATATGGATATTTAAGCCAAAGTTTGTCAGGAAACATTCACCTAAAGGAACTATCACAATCTTCTAATCAGAGTTGGAAAAATCATTCTGAAAAGGGCAGATAATAAATATTTTAGACGTTGCCGGCCATACAATCTCTTTCACAACTACTCTTTCTGTCTTTATAGTGTAAAACCAGCCATAAACCACGCTTAAAGGAATGTGTATAGTTGTGTTCTATAAAACTTAATCTACAATCATACAATAATAGAGGTCTAGATTTGACGCAGGGGTCACAATTCGCCAACCTCTGTTCTAAATTATTCAATTATGATGATTGCTTTTCATTGAGATGGTTGACTTATTCCTAGATGGTTCATATCCTTTTTAAATTCCAATGCAAGACCAGGAAGTGGCTGCTTCCTGCTGTAGAATACAGGGGAACTAATTTGAAGCTCAAATTAAACTCTAAGGTATTTCTATAGCCTAGGGAAACTGATGTTTATGCTATTAGGGCTTCTGAATGAATGGCCCAGGGACTAAGAATCAGAGAGAAAATTCTATCTGACTGAAAAGAAGTGGGGAAAACAATATTTCTGAATGAGTCTATGTGTCAGACACAAACTATAAGAGTTTCATGTAACGTACAAAACCATATGGAGCAGAAATTATTCCTATTTTTAGCTAAGGAAAGTGAGGATCAAAGAAAGTGACTGAAGTCCAAGATCACAATGAGAATGTGAAAGATGAAACTTAAATAACCAAATTCATGCTATTTCCAAAAATCCAAGCACATTGCCTTGCTAAATAGTCAACGATTTTTGTTTCTCTATTTAAAAAATAAAAATAGCACTCCAATTTTTATCATCAAGATGAAATTTTAAAGGTTTTTAGGGTATATAGAAGCTAAAATTTAATTATGCAAAAATAAAGATGTAAATGGAAATTAAGTATCGACACTTGCCAGCACACAAAAGCTTACTGGACCCCCAAATATGACTGGCGTTTAATTTTGAGGAAATAGGTCAGCCTACAGCAAGAAAGGGGAAAATAAGTTGCCAATTAACTGAGGCTTGACCATTTAAGTATCAAATTATATTGTAGGAACCTTTAGATAAACTTCTTTCTGAAATATGCAAACATACTTTCATGCCTCCAAAAAAGAGCACACTGAAGATGTTTAAATTATCACTGACACATGCTATCAAATATGCAGGTGGGCAGAGCCAGTCACTAGGTCTAAAGGTACATGTAAATATACAATTCCAATGTCTATACCTTCACCACGGTTTAGGTGATCCCCAACACACACACTATCTCACCACCCACACACACTCTCACCACAGCACCTGTTGATGGCAACACCAATCTCTGCTTTGTTTCTTTGTTACCAACTCTGTCTGTCTGTCCCACCTGTCTCTGTAATAGTGCTTTCTTTTTTTACTTCTTCCTCTTTTTACTTCTATTTTATCTTTGTGTCTTTCATGTTACTGTCTGTCCTACTATTTCTCAATTTAAAAAATGTTAGTCTTTCATGTAGATAACACCAAGCCAAATAGGAGAAACTTATCTTTTATTCTTTCTGATGAAACATAGAATCACAGTGACAGTGTATATAATAGAAGGGTAAGGAGCTTTTTGGCAGAATTAACACTCTTACAGCTTCCAATTTCCCAACCTAGTTAGTTTCCTAAACTTTTATAAAAGGTTTGTCCCACTTAAAAAAATAAAATATGCCAAAATAAAATGAGCCTGTTTACAAATTTCAATTTCCAATTCTATGAATCTACAAAAAAAATCTTATATATAATACTTTACTGTTTGATCTTGCACTCTGGTTTTGAAGAGAAACAGGTTTAAGTGGAGAAAGATAGTAAAGTAGATGAAGACATTTGGAAGAATCCAGAATGGACTTTTAATTATTTTCAGTGAACTCTAGAGGCTAACAACACTGGTACATTTTACTTTAAAGCTTGAAGCTCTCCTTTTCCTTTATTACAAATATAACGCTAATACCAATCTTAATGTTTCTGAGCTATGATTACCATCATCTTAGGCTTACAGATCAAAGGAAGAGAGGGAAACACTCTTCAGAGTAACTAGGAATGAATTCGAAGGGAAGGGAAATAGTATTAAGGAAGCTGCTGCACATCTGGATGAAATAGTTTAACTCAAGTTCACTCAGTTGTAGCAAGAGGAAAAGTAAAAGGAGAGGCTATGCTACGCTTGATCCTCCTGAGTGGAAGCAATGGAAGACAGCACAAGACATCAGACCAATTACCTACCCTCTCTGGGATGCCAACTCTTCATATGGAAAATGAGAATAACAACAGCAGCCTCCTCAAGGTATTATGAGAGGATTAAATGAGTTACTGCCTGTAAGTCACTTAGCATAGGACATTATACATTGCAAGTGTTTAATTAATGTTAGACATTATTATTGTTATGGCTCAAATTCTTTTCTGTACAAACACTACTAAATTGGGACCATCATCTATTCATGACCCAGCATGTATTTATTGTTATGTCCTAGGCACCGTGCCAAGTGTTGGTGCAGAAATGAACAAAACTCAGCCCCGCACTTGTGGAATTTGCAGTTTGCAATCAGGACAGGTCGAGGTAAGGAGAAAGCAAAGAGAGTCTAACCAGCAGGCAAGGTGGGTGAGGTAGCCACGACACTGCAGGCATACCTTGTTTTACTGCACTGTGCTTTACTGTACTGTGCAGATACTGTGGTTTTTACCAATTAAAGGTTTGTGGCACCTCTGCATTGAGCAAGTCTACTAGGGCCATTCTTCCAAAAACATGTGCTCACTTCATGTCTCCTAGTGAAGATGCTACAATGGTTGCGGAAATGAATACAAAGGATTTAGATTATTACATACACGTACATGATAAAATAGGGACAGAGTTTGAAAGGATTGACTCTGATTTCAAAAGAATTTCTACTGTGGGTAAAATGCTATCAAACAGCATCATATGCTACAGAGAAATCATTTGTGAAAGGAAGAATCAGCTGAGGAGGTGAACTTCACTGTTGTCTTATTTTAAGAAACTGCACAGCTACCCCAACCTTCAGAACCACCACCCTGATCAGTCAGCAGCCCTCAGCACCCAGACAAGGTGTTGCTTCCACCAGAAAAAGATTACAAATCGCTGAAAGTTCAGACAATAGTTAGCATTTTAGCAATAAAATATTTCTTCATTAAGGTATGTACACTGTTATTTTATACATAACGCTACTGCACACTTTAGTAGACTACAGTGTAGTGTAAACATAACTTTTATATGCACTTGGAGACCAAAAAAATTCATTTGACTCACTTCACTGCGGTGCTCTATGTGAGAACCAAACCCATATTACCTTTGAGGTATGCCTGTGAGCAACCCCATGGGTTGGACACATGGAGTGTTCCCAAACCAATATTTACCTGACTATCTGCTGAGTACACAGTGTAGGTTCAACAAATGCTTATTTATTAAGTAAACTGTTTAACAATGTAAATAATTTGCACCCTCTGTTTTGCTGACTATATTGATCTAAGGTCCAATGCATACTGAGCAGCCCATTATTACTATAAAAAATCTTGTCTGCCGAAAATCTATATATTAGACGATTATTTTTTCCTGACTTGAAACATATAGAAAGAAGAAAATGAGAAGGGGTAAGCTGGATGTTTATGTTAAGAAGCAAAGTGTCCCAGCTAATTTTCTCCTGGTTCATTAACTCAGCAAGTATTTACTGTACACACACCATCTGCCAGCACAGCACTAGGAGCCAGCATAGTAACAGCTCCACCTATGTAGATAATACTTGTAAGTTTAGAAATTGTGTTCACACACTCATTTATGTCCCTAAACAGAATTATAAAAACGTACTGTCATTCCTTTTTGGAGATGAAGAAATTGAAAATGGGACGATAGGTAGACTATTACACAATCAGTAATCTTCAGAGCTGAGTCCCAAACCCAGATCTCTTCTGTCCAAACCCATCCTCCTCTCTACGATAAATCAGAGCCTCTACAGTGATTCTCACCTATATCACATGCCAGTGAATGCCTGGCTTAGCACCCGGGCCAGTAAACAAATACATTTGCTCACAAAATTCACATACATTTTTCTCACAGTTTAGGAGGAAAAAAAAAAATCACTATTTATTTCTCCCTTAAAAAAACAAAAGTAGCATATCCACATCATGATACCAGTCTGTGATTATACAAGAAAATATTGCCAGAACCCTTCTACTTCCCAAAGCTACATAAAGCAGGGCATATTTCAGTTTTGTACCCCCAAAAAGGAGAATTTACTAAAAGAAGAACCAACTGTTACTTCTGCTAGTTTATGCATTTGAAAGTAGCTGTCCTTCTTGTTCACAAATCGGTCTGATGAAATTTACAGATTAGTTTAAAAATGAATTTGATCCAGAAAGATGAGAACCAGGCCCACTTCTCATCTTTTGACAAGTGTAACCTAACTCACTTTGGAACAGGATGCAATCAAGGAAAGCTTTCAAATGAATCGCATGAAGAAGGATGACTGAGAAACAAGACAAGGAGGTGGAGTGAACACACAGAAGCACTGACTGTGTGAACTGGGGGCACTTTTCTCCTGGTGACAACTGCCTATACCACAGTCCATGCACTCATCACAGGAAACAATTTTGGGGGAGACAGCCAATATATCCAAATGGAGAAAAATACTGAACGGGAATTGTCTAAAATCTCCAAAATGCCTGTCAATTAGAATAACATTCTACTCTACCAGAGGACCCAAGTGGTGTAGAGAACCATGGAGGATGTGCTGTCAGGCCAGTTCCCCTGAAGGCTGGAGAACTCTGAAGATAAATGGGGAAGGGTATGAACATTTCCCAAATGCCTATCATGTGCCAAGTCCTAAATTAGACATCTAACATATAACACCTCCTTTAATCCTTCCAACACCCTATCTTAATATATAACACTATCCTCATTTTACAGATGAGGAAACTGAGTCTCACAGAGATCAAGAAACTTGCCCTAAGTTAAAGGACTGCAATATGCCACAGAGAAGATGCTTTCAAACATCTGATTCACAAACCTGTATTCTTTTCACTCTACCACAATGCTGATGACATTAAAATTCTTATTCTCCTGATTCCTAATTAGGAGAATTATCTGGAGAGATTTGTAAGGCACTTCATTCTGTAAAAAACCACACCTGGGTACCTGGGTCATGCCAAGCTTTTGAAACTTGAGTTGCAAAGAACAGAGGAGCTACTCTATATGTTGATAGCTCTAAATGTCAGGAGAGCTATGTTGCCATGATCCAAATACACAGGAAAAAAATTACTGGAGTGTGAAAGAAGTCTGTGAGAGAGAGGACTAGACCTTAAAAATGGAGGAGTTGGATACTGATTTTCAAGTCTCAAGTTAAGTTCAAATTTCTTTTTGACATACTATGTGCTCAGTACTGGGGATGCAACGGTAAATAAATCACAACCTATGTCCCTTAAGATTGTCCAGTGAAAGGAACAGCCTCACATTTACAATAAAATGCAGAGGAATGTGTGGGAAGCTTTGGGAGCTTAGGAGAGGTGGACGTACCCAGGTTAGAGGTCCGGAAAGGACCCTGAGTAGAACCACTTCCAGAAATCTGTCCCTCAACAACACTCACATATGTGCACAAAACACATCAAGATATTAACTGTAGCATTACTCTTCAGAGAAAAGAAATGGAAAAAGCAAATACCCATCAATAAGGGAAAGGTAAATATTAAATTATACCTATACTAAGGAGCTATTAAAAATGATGATTCACAGACATGGAGGGGACTTATCATGGCTTTAACTCTCATACTATTAATTGAAAAATGGAAGGAGCATGAAGACAAAACAAATGTGATCCTATTTTTACTTTTATATACTTTTAAGTATATATATGAACTGAGGAGTCCAGGAACTGGAGAAATGACATTCTCAAAGTCAAGGAAGCAATTAATGAATATGAGCTAGTCATTCATTAAACTGAACATATTACAGAATTAATGTTTTACCATTTACTAATTCTAGACTAGTATCATGATGCAGATATACTGTTACTGTTTAAGGTAGAAATAGTGATTTTTTTTCTCCCAACTCTGAAAAAAAATGTTTATGAATTTTAAGGTAATAGTATGATAAATATGGTAATGTTGAATATTAAAATACTATCACTGGCAATATTTCCCACCAGTAATTTTAGAATTTTTAATTATTTGGATTGGTAAGTTATTCTTCTAAATGAATAACTATATGTGTGTATTTTTTTCATTTTCCCTGTACTGAGGTTTTACTAATATATTGATTTAAACAACATTAATATTATTTCAAGGTACAGCACTTGCAAAAAGTTTTTTCATATGATCCTTTCTGAAGTTTCCCTGTTTATAATGCTACATAAATATGTCCTATACAAATGAAATATTTTTTCTATTCAAATCCAAAAGAGAAAAGAAAACAGTGCATAAAATAAGACAGAAAATAATAGGATAAAAAAAGAGTTCTTTTTCCTGGACCTCCAGTATTACTAAAGAACAAAGAATGTTAGTGGCCTAAGCCTGATTTGGTATTAAAAGTTTTTCCAAGCAAAATAAGGAATAGGAACTAAAAATTTTGTTAGGTATAGAATTAAGGAAAACTCATTTTAGGAGTTGGAAGAGATCTTTAAACGATCATCTAATAGACTTTTTCATTTTACAGAGTGGAAACTGAGGCCCTTTAAAAAAAAGATCACTCATCATTAGTCATTACCAATACGAGAAAACCACCAGGCATGTCTAAAGTCTCCTTACTCTCATTCCACTGCCTTCTCTGGTACCCACACAGCAACACTTAAATCTAGTTATTGAAGAAAATTGTTTTAATTTAGGCTTAATTATCTAAATGGGGTATCTTTAGTGGGTGGGATTATAGCTCAAATCTCCTCTCCCAATTATAAACACAGCCTAAAATTCTTACTTCACTCAATTATTTAAACAATAGGAAAACAGAATTTAAAAATTTTTTCTTATATTTTAGGGCAATCTGGTTATCATGAGACAGAAAATATAGCATTCTGTAATCCAGACTGATTCAAGGGATTGAAAGAAAATTTAAAATCCAGAATCTCTGGTTTCTAGAATGAAATAGAAAAAATGGACTACTTACTACAATCAACAAGCTCTCCTCAAGTTGAAACTACTTAATCATAGCAGTACTTTCATTAATTGAAACCATCCAACATACATTGTTATAAAATTTCAGATTTCTGGGATATCAATGGTGGGAAAAGAAGAAGTTTTTTAAACTATACATTTTTAAAACAATTTTTCCCAAAGCATGTTCCATGAATCATGGAACGCTCAATTATATTATGGAATACTAAATGAAAAAGAAGAGGGTGGTAAATGATTTTTTCCAAAAATGTAACAGCATGGTCTCCTTGGAGCCTTGACTAATAGACTAACAGTCTTGTGTTTCTCTAAGAAGGAGCTATGGTATGAAGTTTCAAAACATATTTAACCACAGAAATTTTCTCAGTGCTCCTTAAAGAACTAATACCCAGTAAAACACACCTTCGGGATATGCCACCACATCTTGTCATTTGACTCTAGACTAAACAAAGCCCTTGCTCACTAGGCCTCTTAGAAGGGCTTTGGATTAAAAACTGTCAAGGTGGTAGCTCAGCCCTATCCTTGTACCCTAGTAAAGAGAAATGAAAGAAGTGGCTTATACTGGGCAATGAAAATGGCCTTTTCAGAGTTAATGTATGAAAACACAAGTTACTACTTACAAGCATACAATTATATTGTCTTCAACCTCAAACCACTGCATCTGTTATTCTCATACTTTATTACATAACATTCTCTTAGAATTGTTGTTAATCAAAAATTTATATTCCATACACCAGAAACGTGTATGTATTTTTAAGAGATAACCTACAAAAGAAGATAAAAGGGCAAAATATGACAAAAATTCGGAAACAGACTAAACAGAATACAAAGGGAATGTGAATTGCTGAATGTACTCATTTTGAGATATTTTCTTTATACTGAATCGGTTCTGAATTCAAAGGCCAGATCTTTTTAACAAAAATAATAATGGTTTATAAACATTAGGGGTAATACTTGGATGATAAAACTCAGGATAGATCTCTGCAGTTAAGACTGAGAAGCTCTAAAATTTATACCACATGTTAGGGATCTTGAAATGTCACACTAGAAGAGATTAAACAGAGGACAATATGTTCAAAGCAACTGTTTGATGTCTAAATTGTTAAGGGTGTGCTGTTGTGACTCAATTAAACTTACTGAGCTGTCAAGTGACTCTGATACAAGAAAGACACATTAACTGACCAATGGTCCAATGCTCTCCTCTGGACATAAAATGTATATCAAGTAAATTTAGTGTGATCATCTTATTTTGCCCTGATCTTGTGGGTTTAACACTCTTCCTTTGGTTCTCCATCTGTTAAATATGACTATTTCACAGAAATTTTTCAAAGACTAGTTGAATAAAAATACATTAAGAAAAACTGAAAATGTTAGAGTTCTATTTGTCTCAAACTGAGAATCTGAATGTAGTTTAATCATGCTATGCAATGCCAGTAAGTTCTATACTCTAAAAGTATTCATAGGAAAACTTTTCCAAATGTGATAAAAGCTAGAAAAAAAGACAGCTGATCGTGAAGGGCCTGTCCTAAAGACTGAGTCTCACGTGCGGAAAGAACACAGGCTCTGGGGCCAGACCACCTCACCACATGCTGGGGCCACCCATAAACTGTGCTCAAGTTGTCTGTGTCTGTGTTTCTGCTCTGTAATATGGCTGGCTAAACTAAGGACTAAATGAATCAACACAAATAAAACCCTATAAGGAGTGCCTAGCATGGTAAATGTGAGATATTTTTATTATCATCATCAACATGATAATGTCCCCCATAAAAACTTTCTCTTCAGGAGCAAGGCAAAGTTTTGTTGCTTCTGAGGTTAAAAAAAAAATGCTGTGTGTCCTTAGCATTAGAAATATGTAATTGAGTGTACCTCCCTTTCATTATGATTTATAGGATGCTTAAGATCACATGATAAGCACGAACAGAGCAACCAATTCTGCTGATTTACAATCTCCACATTTGGGCTCCTCTTTGCTTTATTTCTGATTTTCCATTTATTTTTGTTTTTATTGTGTTTTCTTGTTGTCAGTCATTTGGAACCCTTTGAGAAATACTCTGCACAAAACAACAGCAACAGAAAGAAACTTTGAAAACTGAAGTTTTTCAAATAAGAAACAAATGTTTATGTAAGCAAAATGAAATAGAAAACAGTAGGAAATGTTAGTAGAAAAGGGAACTAATGAAAAAGGGTATGGAGCAAAAACCCTGTAAGGGGGGACAAGAGATTTCAATATTAAGCAGATGACAATGGAAGGATTCTATAAAAATGCCACAATGGGTAAAAGTGGTAGCCTTACAATAAGACACTGGGCTACAATGTACAGCATAAGGAATATAGTTAAAAATATGCAACGACTTTGTATAGCAACAGATGGTAGCTAGATTTATCATGGTGATTACTTGGTAATGTATATACATGTTGAATCAATATGTTGTATACCTGAAATTAATATTTGTACCTCAACTACATTTCAATTTTTTTAAATGAAAAAAAAAAAAAGAAAAGTGGCAGCCTTAAAATGGCAACTTAATAACAAAATTATACATATCAACTTAGGTAGGAAGTCTGGACTTTACAGAAATCAGGACTAAATTACATCTGAAATAAAACTAGATTTAAATTTCTGTTACTGAAACAGAATCACAATTTAGTTTTACTAAAAGAAAAAAAATGACTTGATCTCATATCAACCCCAGCCATATGATGCTCATGCACAGCAAGCCACAAAAGACAAAGACAGCAGATTCAAGGACTCCAGTTACTTTCTCACAGGGGGAAAAAAAGCAAACCACATAAAAAGAAACATCGAAAATAGAAATACAATGGGAAAGAGGAAATAAAAGTTGCACATAAAATAATTATATAACAATATAAAAATCTAAGGAATATATTTCACAATAAATATTTTAAATAAAAGCAAAACCCCAATAAGTAAGACATTAAAACACCACTCCTATGCACCCTCGGACTTATACAAGGATACAGGCAAACAGGGAGAAGATGCCTGAAATTCACAAAGCACGTATCTTTTAAATAAATAACCTCAAATATCTGCTCCCTTCCCATAAGCACTGTCATAAGTTTGCTGGAATAATGGCAAGGGAGAAACAAATCCCTCCATGAACATATGGAGAGATGTCTAAAACATCACCAGGCCCAAAGCAAATATTCAACAAATAAGTATATGCTTTGTTGCAAGACTGTAAAAGAAAACTAATTTTCAAAGTTAGTACAAATCAAACTAAGAAATAAGACAGCTTGGAAACCTATCCAAAATGCTATTCAATTTGTACTCATGTCGCACCTTGAAGGAAAGGCCAATATCCATCATCAGAGCCACCTAACTAATGGCTTATCTGAGGAAGCAGACCATTAGGATATCTTGAATATCTTCATCTCCTCAAAAGTCAGATAAAAAAAAGAAGGAAAAAAAATGCTGTATCTCCAATTTTCCCTAAAAAGCAGTTTACATAAGATGCATATAGTTCTGTAATAAATTAAGCCATTTATTGCCATATACTTAAAATTCACAGGCTTCATTATTCTAATTAATGCCTCAGAACTCTGGAAATCAGGACATATACTCATATAACTAAATTATGCATAGATGGCTATAAACTATCATTCATTCACAATTAATTATTAAGCACCTAATTTGTACCATAGGCAGGAGGGACATAAAAATTACAGAGACATTGAGCTCCCTGCCCGTAAGCACTCACAACCAGAGATTACTTGGTTGAAGCAGAGTAACAAAAGGATCTTTAAAAGGAAAGTTTGGAATTTCCTGGAAATTTAGGATGAATAGGCCCTCAAAGACTTGTCTGTTGCTCTACTGGTAAAGGATAGCAGATCTATACCTAAGAACCTACAGAGGTTTTATGTTCTTAACTCTGGAAGCAAGAATGTCTCTTGTTATTCTACTATTGTGAAGTGTTCAAGTGGCTAGGAAAATTCCTTCAATTACGAAGAAATCTCTAGGTAGTTACAGACAGAGACAAAGTAATGAAACGAAAATGTATTCAGGCAACCTTACTGTGCACTATGAGCACCCTAACTTCACTATACCTCACTACTCTGCCTTACGATGCTGCTCTTCAGCTCATCCCAGTTCTGCAGGTTAAAGGACTTGACCACACTGATGTTCAAATGTCAGCACACAGCATCCACCACACTGGAACTGTCCCCAATACAGCTGAGAGAAGGGAGGAGAATGACTCCCACTTCACATTCTATTCTGATCTCTCTGCCTGTCTACCTAAATTCAGTGATGATTTAAGAAGCACTCTGATACTTTACATGCTTCAGTGGCATTTCTGCAAATAGTTCAGAATATTTTAACTTCACCTTGTTGTATTTCTGAGTTTTCAGAGAAGGAGCAGCCTGTAGTTAAAAAATGAACCATAATAAAGTTCTCTCTGTTAATCTCCTGGTAAATTTGCACATTTTCAATGTAATCATGGCAAACTAGGTTCCCAGAAAATTTCTTTCAGCTTTGTGATAAGATAATGTACCTGTTCTTAGTAGTTAAAGCACTGAAACTTCCCTACATGCGGGAGGGACACTATATATGCTATATATCAAATATGTGCATAGAGATGTGGGTGCACATATAGCCAAAGACAATCTATATATGTGTGCATTCTATAGTCAACATTAATGATTTCCTAACTTTTAATCATTTAGTCACATGTTCTGTACCATAATGCTGTCTACAAATACATATCACACTCTTGACCATCTGTTTCATACTTATGGGACACCAGTCACCCAGGAGATCAGACAGAATGTAGATGAATCAAAACCTTATTACATTTCCTGTGAAGCATATGCCCCAGGGAGACTGGAATCTCCCCCTCCATCTTTGTAAATGAAGAGCAGCATAAAAAAAAAGACATCATAATTATCACTGGTGGAGTAGGTGGTTAACTCAATTCATGAGCTGTCATGATGAGTCCCACCATCCCCCTTTACCTTTCTCTCAACTGCTCCCACCTCTAATTCCAAGGTCAAATGCTGTGAATATACATTCTCTGAATTTAACATAGGCCTAAACTTAATTTCCAGAACTAGCTCTCCACAATTCTGCCTCAGTTCTAATAAAATGAGAAAACACTAAATTCACACCTCAAAATAACATTCACAGAAGCAGGGGCTCTGACTATTCATGTAGCAAATTAAGAATTATATAATAAATGTTTGAAATTTTATATCTATAAGTGACTTCTAGATGTAAAGATCATCTAAACTAGCACCTTCATCAGTAGAGTTGGTACCAGTTCAGTATCTTTGACACAATTTATAAAATCATAAAGTAAAATATAACAACACAAAATCCAAAGCACCTTTTAACTGGTAAATACTGATTTCTTAAAAAATAACCATAATCATTATATATTCTTTCTAAAGAAGGTCAATACTAAATAGGTGTATTTCTAGCCACCCCTGAGATAGAAAGACTTAAGCAGAAGCAGTTGCCAGCTTATTTTATATAACAGCAAAGGAAACTAAACCTGCCGTTAAAAACTGGCTAATACCCAGCCCAACACCAACCTCAAGTGACTTAAATGCCAAGAGCTAGGTCAACACAGTTTCAGCAGCAAAAGCTCACTGAAGAAGAACAGCCATGGAAATGGCCACTCCCAATTGAAGTATTTTCAGAGCAACACATTCATACACAGAGAAATAATATTTTAAGAACCTATAGTCAGTCTAATTCATGCAGAAAAATCCACTAAAAGGAACACTTACATTTTTATTGTATTGGTTGGTATACCTCGTATTTGCATAAACTTACATTATATGTTCTCTTTGTTCATTTTCATGATTAACTTTAGTATCTTTATAAGGTGATATCTGTTTTCAGGAACAAAATTTCATTGTATGATATTGGGCCAATAGGAAAAAGATTTTAATTTACAATAAGCTGTCAAAAGGTTTGCTTGAAATCAACTGGGTCATATTTTAAGAGTTATCAGAATACCACCTGAAGCTCAACCTGCCTTTAGAAAAGAAAACAAATGGAACAGCTCACTGATGAGCACTTACTTTTGCAATATAAAATTAAGATTGAAAGAAATTTCAGGCTAGTGAAGAGAGAATAATATTCATGTATATCACCCTAGAGCCTTTGTTTAGTGTCATTACAGATCCAGTACATCAGCAGGCAAAATACAGCTAAAAAAACCTGCACAGGAAGAAAAGAACTTCCAGCTGCACATGCAGGAAGACTATGCAGTAGATTTCTCCATGTAGAAAGTAATTCTACAGCACGTATAGCAATCTGCATGTGTGGCTATTTTGGATATATGCGTTAACGTCTAGGCTTAACCTGCAAGACTCTGACAGATAAGCACAGTAGCAGTTATTTAAGGCCCTGAAATCTGATTACAAATCAGCAACCAACTTTGTATACAGCCCTTTGTTACTATTTCATATTTTCAATGGTCCAGTAGTACTAATCTCCTTTATCAGAAATAACTGAGTCAATTATCTTTACATCTCCTTACCTCCTTGCCCTTTCCGGATCAGAACACTCTGCCCCCAGTATCAACCCATAAATACTACCAGCTTTCCTAGGACTTACTCCAGCTCACTTACTAACCCACCAGCAAGTTGTTAAACCTCTACACTTCTTAAAATCTTCCTAATCTCTTCTTCTGAGCTTTCTTCAAAGCACTATGTCCCAAACTCTATTCTCCAGAATATGGGTCTGGCCCATCATGCTGCCTCTCAATATTCTCATCAAGTCTTACTCCTTTACTTTCATCTTTCTTCTCCTCACAATACCCTAAAGACACAGATACATAGAGTTGGATCCAACTCTCAAATCCACAGCCTTTGCTGTAGGCCCCCATTAGTTCACCCACCCTATTTTTGCAACTGCCAGATCAAAGACGGTCAACTCCCTCTTTCTGTCCAGTTAATTCCTTCACTATTTCTCATTTACTGAGTACCTGTTATAAACCAAGCACTAGGCAAGGCCCTCCTCAGGGACGGAAGGAGAAAATCATAGATGAATAAGAAATAGTTGCATTTGGTTTTTTTACTGAAACATTAATTTATAAAAGCACCACCTCTCATCATTTTTGGTATAATGAATCACATCCCAGGTAGCCCTTTGCCTGTCTTGACCGCCATTCTTACATTCAACAGTTTAATCCCTGTTCACCTGGACTCCTCTGTACCCACCCAACCCCCATCTCCACACCTTCCCTTCAATCTATCTCCACCCTGCATCAGAGTGGTCATTCTAATATACAAATCCAACCATGCCTTTCATGTTCAAAATTCCTTTCCCATGATGATAAGTTTTCAGAAAAGCATGCAAACTCCTAAGTCTAGCACAAAGGAACCTTCCTGATCTGCCCTTGTCTTACTATGTACCAACAATATTAAACTACTTTAAGATCTATGAAAGAGCATTTTTTTCTCTCCTCTTTGCCTTCCTCCTACCTTGCACACCTGCCCTTTCTCTACAAACATTTACTAAACCTTCAAAACTTAGCTAGAGCTTCATCTCCTCCCAGAAGCTTCTTCTACTTGTACCAGAGCCCAGGTGTCCTTTCTCTGCACTCAGCGTCCTGTGCACCCCTCTATTCCAGGGCTTCTCCCACTCCATTATAGCTGCTGACTTCCTCACCCATCTCTCCCACTGGAATGCAGGTAATTCAGGTGGATAGCTTAGTACCTAGCTCAGTGCACACATTCTTTACAAGAACATGGCCTCTTAGCAGAAGCAGTTTGGACTAAGAATCTGTCAACTAATTGAAAAAGGCAGTTAAAGTGGGGCATCATAAAAACTGGTATATATTTCATCAGGTCCATATTAATTTAAGACATCTAAAAGTACATTCATTCACTGATCTTTAGCTGTTAGACCAGAGCCTTTTGAGTTTAGGTGTACAGATTAATGATCAGCATTATCTTTCTGCATAATGCATTGGCTACCATGCCATTTTGGCTTTTATAATGTGAACCAAAACTTAAAAAACACTTGAAAAATAATTGGTATTAGTCTACTTTTTTTTAATTTGCTCAGTTTTATTCATCCATATCACCCTCATTTAAATCAACAGAAAGAATTTTAAGTGCCCTCTTTATCAGATCTTTCCAAAGAATTCAGTTTACATTAGTATAGAAAAAATACCTTTCTTTTCACATTCATATTTCATGAATTTACATAATATTCAATAAAATACATACTTTGAGAAGAAGTAGGCAAAAACAGGTTTAGAAATGGACATAGTCAACTCACAGTGAGCCTACAACTCAATTTGGCAGGATGAGTGCTGAGGGCATACTAAAGCCAGAATCACTCAGATGGGCCTCCATCAGTGTGTTTTATCCAGCAAATGGAAAGAATCAGTTAATCCAACAAGGTGGTTAAACTAAAGTGGGTTGAAAGCTCCTAAGGTAAATATTTACTGAAAGAACAGAGGGAGCAAAAGAGAAAGAATGAAGAGCTGATGGATTTCCTCCAACCTCCCATAACCACCAACACACAGGACGGAAGCACTATGTAGGATGATGAGGTATCTATGCCTTACAGCACCGCAGGACTCCCATCATCTGCATTTGATTTCCGAACCCTTAGTGGACAAGTCTCTCCTTGAAATACTTATGCCTACTATACTCCTACACACACACACACACACACACACACACACACACACGTCTCTCCTTGAAATACTTACGCCTACTATACTCCTACACACACACACACACCTCCTCCAGCTGTTCTGACTGATCTGCAGTTCTCAAACATACTTTTCCCTTGACTCAGGATGCCCCACTTCTCTACCTAATTGATTCTAATTAATCTTTAAAGCTTCAAGCGTCACTTCCTCTAAGAAGCCTTCCCTGATGATTCCCCTCCTTCCAGCGAAGGCAGACGCCCCCGCTCAGGGGAACCTCTGTACCTGGCTATATGCAGGCAACCATGTGTGCTGGCTGCCCAGGGTAGCTCCTAGGTTATGCCTGTTGCCCCAGCGAAGTATTAACTGTACTCATTTAATGTCAAAAAGTGTCCCAGTTTGACAATAAATCACATGGTCACCCTAGACACAGTGTGATACAAAAGACTTAGCAATGGTCTGTGGTCTTATTTTTTTTAATACACATAAACACACTCACAGTATCTCATTTATCAAATATGTGTAACTGTTATTCACCCTTTTCTATTCTGAAAAGAGTCACAGTTTGGACAATGATAAATGGTCACCTTCTGTATGTACCTATTCTATACCACAACACTTATGACATTATCCTATATTATTTTCTTCTCTGTCTTCTTTACAAGACTAAATTTCTTGAGAAGCAAAGGCTTGTCTTACTTATCTTAATAACCACACAGCAGAGCCCAAAGCTCATAACATATTAAGTATATTCAATAATGCTTGTTGACTGTTATCAATCAATCCAGAAGACAACGGGTCTCCAAGTAACTGCAGCATAACCATTATTTATAAACACCTGAATAATAAGGGACCTGTCAACCTTGACCAATAATACCCTACACATAATTATAGAATTTTATAATCATATTAATCTTGAAACAAAAAATAGCAGCAGTAATAACATCACAGCCGACATACTGAACTCAGTTCATTCAAATAACACAATGAACTTTCATAGTCACAGATGTTAGTGCTTACATCACCGGCACTAAAAGGTGATTTTTTTATAGAACACTTTTTGTGTCTCCAGAAAAGTACATAAATCCAAAAAAAGTTCTTCTATTCTATTTTTGTTTAAAAAGGGAAATGTAGGAAATAGCTTAGCAAATCTCTTCTAGTGCCATTAAAATGTATTTCTGCCTGGGGAAAATGATGTACATTTTGTACATAAACAAATTTCCATGAATAAGGAAAGCCATTTTATTTTTTGACCTAATAATAACTGTCTTTCATGTCTCAGATAATATAATTCATGGAGGAAACATAGGGACAAAAATGTGATTTGAAGACCTTGGATTATTTGTTCCCATGTAGTTTATTACTAATTACTTTCAAGTCACAAAGAAAAAGAGAAAACTGTTTTCTAGATAAACAAGAGTCAGACTCAGCAGGAGCTGGATTAGAGGATGGGACAACTGACTACCCAAGTAACCACAAAATTATAACTTAGCCTTATGATTAAAAACAAAGACAGTTCTAAAACCAATTATCAAGGGGTGGGGAGAGGGCAGAAATTATCCAAAACAAGTAATTCCTCTTTAATCACTAAAAAGAACCAGAGAAATCAGATTTTAATAAACAGGTCAGGAAATAAAAGGTGGGGAAGGGACTATATGGTAAAAAACAAATTAAACTCACTTTTTAAATTAAATTTTCAGTAATTTTCAAATAGAAATATAGATATACCCACATATCCAAGTTACCAAAGTTGTGGCAAAGTACTGCAATTTCTAAATAAGTAGCTTTCCAGCTTTCATACAGAGCCTCAATTTTTATATTCTCTTGCAACTAATTACAAGCTTGGCTGATCACTCAAGGCAGAAAGAAAGTTAAAGCAAAATGAATACTCTCCCCCTTCAACCCTCATGGCCATATCTCATGCACCCATACTTTAATGACTGTTCTGGTTACTTATAAATTGTCATTATCTTAAAGGGCAATAGTTTGAGATTTCCCAAATCAAAGAGTACAACAGCTTCAGCAACCCAGAGAGCATAGGCTAGAAAAGATTACAATCTGTAATGAGATCACTCAGCTTTCACTCATAACAGCTAACTTGAAGGATTTTACTTATACATAAATTACACAATCATTATACATGTACAAATATTATCACCATCACCCCAATTTTGACCTTCAGGTATGAGGGGAAAGGAATAGGAAAGGAGGGGGAACATGCGTGATGGACATCAAAGTTACTAATGCTGATTGTGTACCTACGATGTGCCAAGCAGTGACTACAATATGACAGACAGGAGACATAACCGTAAAACAGATAAACTCTCTGCCTTCAAAGTGTAAACACCCTTTTGCCAGCTCAGATGTCAGTAGGATCTGAATCCAGGTCTGATCCCAAACCATGTCATCTTCCCTCCACCACTACCACACACTGCCCACGAAGGGGAACCCCTTCAACAGGTGTTGTAAGAATGACAGGAACAGAAGAACAACTCCTTCACTAAGATATGTGGAATATTTGAGGGTTTTTTGTTTCCCCTGAAACAGCCTCAGAAGGTACAACCAAATAAGAAAACCTGACTGTAACAGTTCATTTAATTGTCATCTTGGCTGGGCCATGGTGCCTAGATACTTAACCAAACTTGATTCTGGATGTTTCTGTGAGATTTTTTGTGTTTTGTGTTTTGAATCTCATTCTTTGTTTTTGAATGAGATTAATGTTTAAATCAGTTGATTGTGAGTAAGGCAGATTGCCCTCCATAATGTGGATGGGCCTCATCCAATCAGTTGAAGGCCTGAATAGGGAAAAAAACATCTGACTTCCCTAAGTAAGACAGAATTCTCCAGCAGACAGCCTTTGGATGTGAACCCTGAGTGCCCAGCCTGGGTCCTTCCCTGAATCTGCCACTTGACAGCCTCTGGTCTTGAACTGCAACATCAGTTCTTCCCTGGCCTCCAGCATGCCAGTCCTCACTACAGATCTTGGGCTTGCCAGCCTTCATAATCACATCAGCCAATTTCTTACATAAATCTCTTTCTCTCTCTATACCTCTCCCTTTTCCTCTCTCTTTCTCTCTATATATCCACACATATATACATGCATATTTGTATACACACACACACACACTTACATCCTATTGGCTCTGTTTCTCTAGAGAATCCTGACTAATATGCTACCTAAACATTAACCACAAGCCTTGGAAAAAAGACACCTTTAAAAGTATTTCATATCGTTATTTACAACTTACTTCCGCCACACTCCAGTAAAAGGGATCAATTCTATCTAGTCGATGTTTCTAGATTAAGGGTAAGAATTTCATGAAACAGTAAAAGCCAGACTCAAATAACTTCTGACTAAAACTTCTGATTGCTACATCTAAAATGGGGCAATCTACTGACAGCTTTCTACTCCCTTAAATATACTCAACTTGAAGAACTCTTTATTCAGAGAAGGAATCAATATAAAAATTCCATAAGCAAGATAGTCTCTAATGGAAAAACATAAGTCTTATCTCCAACTCTGTTGGGTGCATAAAAATGTTGCCTTTTATTAATACTTAGTCCATAGGCACACACCTGATCATCTACATTTGCCTTCTTACAGCACTAAACTATGTTTTCTACCTTTATCTTGCATCTACCTACCACTTCAGCATTTTATTAAAAATAAAAATAATAATAATAATAAAGGGAGAAATGTGGGATCAACATATAAATCAAGTATAAAAATCAAACGAATATTCATATTTGACCTGATTGTTTATAGTTCATAATGCGTGATCAAAACCAAAAGTTTCTGTGATGAATGCCCTTGTACTGTTCACCATGTAAGAATTTATTTACTATGTAAGAATTCGTTCACCATGTAAAAACTTGTTCGTTATGCTTCAGAAGATTGGAGACTGACGAGAATTAGGCTTGAGATGGATTAATGATTGTGCATTGAGCATTGACCCCCCTATACAGAATTTTATTGTTGTTAACAACCATTTGATCAATAAATGAGAGATGCCCTCTCAAAAAAAAAAATGTTGCCTTTTTTCCTTTAAACAATCCTTACAATTATATACAGTCACCTAAGTATTACTACTTAGTATATTTGTAATATATATATTGTACTATGTGTATTTGTAATATATATATCTATATATACTGCTAATACAAACTCAGTAAAATACAGATTGAATTTATTAGCCATTCTGTAGTAAGGCTTAAGTACACCTAATGAAAATGGTAATGCAGCACCAGATTATACAGTAAGGCAATTTAATTAGGACTTTACCAAAGCTTATATAATGGCAGAATTGCTTAAAACTGTAAGATTTCAATTATCATTTGATCTAACTAGGCCACTTTAAACCTCTAATTTCAGAAAACTCTGCTACCCAACAAAACAATTTTTTGCATCATTTATATACTCCAGCATTATCTAGCAAAGCCTTTCAAAGCTGGAACACTAGCCAGTGCATGAGAGGAACTGAACCTCGGACTCGAGCTAAAAATATTATATATATCATATAGGCTAATCATACAGCAATGAACCTCTTTTCAGCTAAAACTTTTGTTACAAAGAACAACAGGAAACTACATATTGGCCAGTGTTTTGGAACAGGAAACATATTCAAAAGGATACTGTGGAGGCCCAGAAATCAAAATCCTGTTTTTAACTGAGTACATGCAAGTGTTTTCACAGGATTTCATATACAAAAGATACTACACTTGACATCTCTATTCTCTCAACTTCTGAAAGAGAAAAGCTCATTGAGGCTCAATAACTTAATACATTCACACGGAAAGACATGATCTCACTCAGAACTATTGTTAGGCTTTCTTTAAACAAATATTTATTATTTGTAGTAAGACTACCCATTAAAATATTTTTCACTTCAAATACAGAATACATGCCCAGGTTTTAAAACATTCTTCAAGAAACATGTTAGGATACCAAGCACACAACAGGAACTCGAGGAAAATACCTAACACCTACATAAATGTTATCATTGTAATTTAAAATACATTGGAAGGTCTCCCCACCATAACACTTACAAGCTTAGTCACAAATGTGGGATCAATTTTATGAAGGATTAAAAAGTATGCAGTTAATGATTTTGACTGTCAAAAAGTCCACCCATTTTCTTAAACCAACACCTTCAGTATTCAGCAAATTTATACTCTTCAACCAGAATTTTTTTTTTGACAGATTGACCTCCAAAGAAAATGACACTAAGAAATGAATTATTAGAATCTTGGACAGTATTTAAAAAATGTTTCTGTCAACTTCTAAAGTTGCTCTTGCCAATCATTCCAGTTATGTCTACCATCACCTTTATCACATAATTAAAGTAACATGTTCATTGTAGAAAATTTAGTAAATCTAGAAAAAAAATTCTTTAAAACATCACTTTTATTCTCTCTACACAGAAATTACTAGTTAACAGTTTCATCTATATACTTTCAATCTTTGCTCTATATGCAAATACACATACTTTAAAAATAAAATTGTGATAAAAATGAATACTAAGTATTTAACCAGTCTTTTTACATTACAGTACATTGGGTATAGTATATTTCTCATATTAAAAAGTTTAGAAAACATGATTTATCCTACTCCAGTATATGTATGTATCATAATGAATTGGACCATCCCCCTACTATTGGTTATGTGATTCTTTCTACTTTCTACCAAGACAAATAACACTTTGATATACTCTTCACTAACGATCATTGACAAAAAAAGGCAACGAAAAAAACAGTCACAACACATATCTTTAAAAAGTCTATAAGCACATGGAAATACTCAACCTTACCAATAAGTCAACATAACACACAGAAATGAGGAGAGACATTTTTCACCCACCAACCTGAGACCTATAAAGCATATAAATAATACTAAGTGTTGACACGGGGATGTGAGACACCCATTTCAATGCTCATTATAAACTAGTACAACCTTTCTGAATAATAATTCCAGTAGTATGTATCAAGGGCTTTAAAATATTTTAGCCAATACTTTTTTTTTTAGCAATCTACCCTAAATAATTAATCACAGATAATCCCAGATGTTGGTGGGTGGGGGGACTGTAGACTTAATTCCCTTTTAATGATAATTTAGTGTTATTCACATGTATCAAAAGTCAATGAAGAGCTGATGGACATTACTGTCATTCTTGTATTCTGCTTTTTCCCTACTGTATCATAGATTTTCACTTCTCATCCAGCTTTTATTTTTCATAAGGCTTGTGTGTTTGTTTTAATGCTCAGTACTCAATCTTAACATTTTTAAGAGAAAATAGGTGCTTTGGGCATAGTATATTATATAATAACAGATGCACAACTTACATTACTCCATTATTTTATTATTCTACTTATAGGATAAACTTCTAAAAGTATGTTTCATGTATTGGTGCACAAGATGCAAGTCATCCTACAGTAAGTTCTGCTTTTCCCCCTGAGGAATGGGTTCTTTAAAAATACTTGTATCAATTGATTCATAATTAAAAGTGTTAATTATGTCTTTTTCTTCCCTTATGAAACAACTTTACACATCTATTTTTGAAACAAATGCTTAATACAAGTTAATAAAGCTTGATTCACAAGTGGATCTTAGTAATCAACCAACAAACCTGGCTTTCCCTCTCCTTTACTAAGGTCCCTGACTGTGGAAGAAAATCTCTTCAAAACACAGAGCAGGCACCTGAATTTGAGCATTATTTATAATCCTTGTGTTAGAGATCAGACAAAGTTTCTGGTATGAATGTATCTTCCAAGAATCTCTAACCTAACCTACTTTTGAAAGAGGAGTAGAAGGAAAAAGTAATTTTTGTAGGAGAGATCTGAAGTGGATGCAGAAGGGTCTGCCTCATTGTAGAATGACAGACTTAAGCCATAGAGTCACACATGCCTGGCCTTGCCAGTCCCAAAGCATCAAAGGATAAACACCAAATACCTACTCTGGAAGCCTCTCACCCAGTCACTACTGGAAAGAAGCCTCCACAGTCATGACTTTGTTACCTTTCTGACTCTTGCCAACCATTATGTGTCCCAGGCTAGCCCACTGTATTTCAGCTGATGTAGAAAATAATTTGATAGATTAGCTTTCCCCAGAACAAAACTCGTTAACTAATTTATAAAAGAGAGGAGACTAATGCGTCTATGAGCCATTTCACTTAAAACCACTTTTCTTCATACATAAGTACATGGGGAACAGTTATAACTCTACATTTTTAAATCACTCTGAAATAGATAAAATAAGTAAAGAACAAAAACTTTCCTCCCTCTAAAATATAAAATTTCCAGGTATCTTTATTCTTTGTCTATTCCACTGTCCTTTTTGTAAGGACAGCCGCGTAAAAGAACAAGTTAGGCTGAAAAATTAGAAATTGTGCAAAAATTACCAATATCTCAATCATGTTGAACTGTGCTATGAAGCTATTTCCAGAACAAAGTGAGTGAAGCAATTAATATGTCAGCAACTGTATCACAAAACATTTCTTTCTTTCTTTCTTTTTCAGTTCCTCAGCAGGGTGATTTAATATATAGTTCAACCCATATTTTCAAAAGTTGAGTTGCTCTAAAAATCCACTCTATAAAAATGCAGTCCCTTGGATTTAATATTTTAACCATCTTAAGATTTTTACTCTAATCCAGAGCCTAAATAACATTTTTAAGAGCAATTTAATATGAATTTTTCATTTTGACATTTCAACAAAGGATGTCCCAAATTTTCCTTTTGAGATAACAGCACAAATTTTTATAATGATGGTACTGTACAAATATGTTTAAGAGAGAAGCAGAGAATCACAAGATGTTAAAGCTGAGATGGGGTCTTAATGATAAATTAAAAGTAAGATAGACTCAATCACAAATAAGAAAACCAAGGCCTCAAGAGGCAAATTTGTCCCAAGTTTACAGAATATCAAGTAACTCTTGGGGCTACTTTCATTACCAGTTAATAATATTTAATAATAATATTAACATGCTTCATAAACAATTGCAATAAACTAAATAAATGCCTGCCTCAAATCACTCATCTCATAGCTGGTTATATTACAGATAATAGCAAGCATAGCTTATGGTATCTATATTAAAATATTGAAGGATGAGGAGAATTTTAAAAATAAAGAGTGAAGTTTGTCTATGAACAGTTCCAGCTGAAATAAAAGAATAATGCAAGCAACAACATAAGAACAGTAGGATGGAAAAAACATCACATCATTAGGAAAGCACAAGGGTCCCTTCATGATAGAAAAGACCAGTGTAAAGATGAAAAAGCAGCATCAGCACTATTTGTGCCTTTGAAGATTCACTATGCTGACACAAACATTTATGCTTCATTAGTAAGCAATTTCAGATGACATGGCAGCAGTGCAGTGTTCCAAGCAAGGGTATCATTGCGACCATCCTCTTTGCCACATTTCCTGTTCTTCCTCAGTTTACAAATACCCTCATGTCTCTCTGGATCCTGCTAAGCCCTCAGTTTGTTGTTTTCTTTCTCTCCATGAAAATGTAAAAAAGGACAGACAGCATTTGTTGCCACTTCATCTTTAGACCATGTCACCATCCAGAAAACTCTTCTGCCCCCTGCTTTCTAGACTTGCCTGTCTGATGTCTTAAATTTTAACCTCTCCAAACCACACTCATTGCATTTCCTACATTCTTTTTGAAAAGCACTTTATGTGATACCATTTATGTGAAATGTCCAGAAGAGGCAAATGTACAGAGAATGTACATAAGTGTTTGACAGAGGATGCGGGAGGAAGGGGAATTGAGAGTGACTGCTAAGAGGCACAGGGGTTTTTTTCTAGGGTGATGGAAATGTCCTACAATTAGATAATAGTGATGACTGTGCAACATTGTGAATATATTGAAAACTGCTGAATTGCACACTTTAAAATGGTGAATTTTATGTCATTTGAATTTTATCATAATAAAAACTGCAAATTAAGAATAAATGAAAATAAGCAAATGCAATGCATGCATGTTCATTTGTGCAAATGCATGCACACACACACACAGCATATCCTTCTTCCTACTTTCCTTTTACCTTGCAAAATAATAAACTCCCCATAAGTGGAATTATCCAAGCAGAAGCTGAATGATCATCTGTCAGCAATGTGCTATTGAAGGGCCAACTGAACTGAGTGGGAAATTACAGTAGATTACCTTTAAGTATTTTCCATCTTTAAATCTCTATATCACAAACTAAAATACAGGCATTAAAGCCAGGGGAAAATTTGTAAAGTGACCAGGAAGAAAAAATATGAAGCACTCCTTGAAAAGTTTTCTTCTTACTCAAAAGAAATTAGAATGGAATAATGAAGCAAAAGAACAAAATGAAATAGATCCAAAAAGGAAGAGCATAGAAAATTAAGAAAATATATATTAAGTAAATTAGATAGTAAACAACACAAGAATCAATGATATTCAGAATTTAACACAGCAATGTGTTTTGTTTATATAGAATTTGTCATATATCGAAATGTTTTTCTACGGAAATTCCTAAACCTTTTCTCTTTCTGAGTGGTGAAGAAGCAAGATGTTAGAAAAATACCTAATGCAAGTGAGATTTAAATCAAATTACTGCTGATGGGCATGTAGCTGGGTTCATAAGGTAAATGATGTATGAGTAACAAAGTTATTTTCCTCCAAATACAACCTCTTATCTTTAAGATCTATTAATCAGATAAACAATATATGGGTAACATAACAGAAAGTTATTTTCCTCCAAATTCAACCTCTTATCTCTAAAGTCCATTAACCCAATAACTAGTGCCCTTTGTGAGGAAGTTTACAGGGGAAGGCAAAATAGTACGGATGATCCCAGAAGCAAGAAACTTTAAATTTTTCTACTACAAATAAATGCCAGCAAATATGTGCAATAGTGTGATGTACAAAGTATCCCTTTTGAAATACCAAGTGATCACCAATGTTCAGTAGGAAAAAAAAAGATGTACTAGTACACACACTCGATATTAAAAAAGAGATTCATTCAGTATTCATTGACTCTACATGGTACATTAAAATACTTGACATATTTACCCAGTTATGAACCACCAACTACAAAACATCCAAATTTAAAAGGAAGTCCAATTTAAATGTTATGACATCAAAATTATCCAAATAAAAGCAAGTTATTAAAAAAGATGACAATACTTATATACTCTCTTCGAAACTTATTAACTGAGCTACTGAAAGAATCAGAGCAATGGAATTTCTAAGTCTATCAAGAACTTCTTCCTCCTGACCTTGCATATTTAAAAACTGAGACCACACAAAAAGTCTAGGATGTGACTTTTTAAGGATCCAAACTCTTCATGAATTTAGGGGTCATAATCCACTTTGGTGCCCAGAAACAGTGCTTCACACACTTTATAGGTTTTCGAAAGCTCCATCTTTAAGAAATATTATCCCACACAACCTGCTACAGCAGATCCATCTGGGAAGCAAATGTGTTAAATGAGCTTTCCTAGTATTTTGTGACCAGCCCCTCTCAGGAGCCAAAAGATTGTTCTTCAAAATCATAGCGCAAAGAGCAGTGTGCTGACCAGCAGCATCAACACCGACTGGAGAACTTGCTGGAAATACAAAGTCTCACCCCAGACTCACTGTTTGGTGAGTGTGCTGTCTTGAGAATATTAAATTCTGTTGTAAAGGCCAAGAAAACAAATGGAAGGGATGAAACTCATAAGAAGAGATAGTTGTGGATGGTAAGTAGGCTAATAGTTTATGAGATAGAGTCCACAGTCAATGCAGTTTAGATAATGAGAGCTTTTATGATGAAGGCCAATTTTACAAGTCATGTTAAAAACAGGTAAGTTAGTAACCCATGAGACATTCCGAAATAGAGATACAATGGAACAAGTAAGAGGTGTACTTGCTACCAGAAAGACTGAGTCATCATCCTGCCATCACTGGACTGACAGCTATGCCATCACCCTATCAGTCACCTATGGAAGACACCCAGTATGATTCTACTCCGGAATAGGTGCTACACCCAAACAACACAGGTAAAATACAATGGATCATCAGCAGGTGAACTGGCAAAGCTACAGCTTTATCTAAGTGTACTTGTCCCCACTCTCTCCCATAGAACAAGTATCTATCATTAGTCCAGGGCATTCTTAGTCTGTGGAGTCCTTGCTCAAGTATCAACTCTAGTCCTCATAACCACACCATCAATGAGGAGGTTGATGTGAAAGGGAGAGGAATGGGACATGAATATTGTGCGCCCAGGACTCAAGGAGTATCCTTGTCCTTCCAGCCTTGTTTGCACCTCAAGTGTGTAAACTTACCCCAAGGCTTTCCTCTTCTTCTGGCTATGTTTTAAACTGATTGGATAAACAGTGTGATCCGAGCATTGTAATGTGGTTGCTGGGCCTCTCTACTTCATAACCTCTGGGATAGCTAGTAGGACACCTGGAGGGTAACCATTACCTCCAGGTAATTTCCCACAGAACATCTACTGAAGCAGAAGTCTGCATTCTGAAAGACCCCCAGGGGATTTACAGTCATATTAAAGTTGATAAACACTGTTAGAAGAAAGAGAAAGCTCCAAAGACAAAAATTTGGATCTCAGAACTATGCTCTGACCACCACCTTGAATAAAAGGCTTCATGGACCCTCTGAAAACTCAGAGCCCCAGAAGAGGGAGTGAAAGCTAAGGGATCCATTTTCAACAACTATCCTGAACAGGTTAGAGAAGCAATTGACTGCCCTTGCTGATTTGCTTACTCTCCTCTGAACCACCAGCTCTGTAAAGCTCAGTACACTCGGTCAAGTTGGAGAACACACTCAGAGGAGTAGAGCCTAAGGCACTTCAGCATTAACCCTGCAATCTCCTTCTTGCTGGGAATTAGAAAAATACCCTTTTTTCAGACACACCAATCCAAAGGACATAAGCCTACTAGAAACAGAGAAGGAGTTGTGACTTCCTTAAGAGGGTTGCAGTGACCTTAGATCATCCAAGAACAGAGGTGAGTAGAACAGCCTAAGAAGCATCCTTAATGGGCTGTACACTTCCCACTCACCAGCAGTTGCTGACTTGATCAGCTCTAGTCATTTATGCATTTATTATTACCTTTGCATTGGTCCTGAAACATAGAGGCTCAATAAATGTTCTGAATTAATAGAAAAAGATAATGAAAAGTGACCTTCTTTCTATCCTTGATTTATCTAAGGCAAATTTAATTAATTCAATCCCTTGGTTTTGAGAAATTCCTGAAAATGAAGGCGTAATTCCACACCACAAATTAGCATGGCTCAAAACACTCCCTCACTCCTTATTCCAAGTTGGGTTTTATATTTTCTGTTATTAATTCCATTCTAATTTTCTATGACACTATGAAACACATCAATCTATCCATGAAGAAACAATCTGACCATTTCTAAAAGTCACCAACAATTCTGTTTAAGGAATATGCTACATAAGAAAGATCAGCTATTATTTTGATGTTCCTCTAGATTCAGACTTAAGACATCTTAGGGAAATATCTATTTAAAGCATCTGTAGAAAAATTGAAATAGAAATTGAGGATATCATGAAACACACAAAGGTCATAAACAAGATGTAAAACAAAAATCTAAAGGTGTTGAGAATATTTGCCCTAATGAAAAATAAGATGAGAATATCAGCAAAAGAAGGTAAAAGTTGTAAAGATCATTACTGTAAGGAATATGTTCCCCATGGTTTCTGATATTGGGAGTGAGTTTAATTTTCAAAGAAAAAGATTTAGGTGGGAAATCGTAACTCCCCAGTCCCTAAGTAAATCTTTACAAAAAGAATAAGGAAACATACATTGGAATGGCTGAGTGTATTCTCTTCCAAATGGCCTATCAAATCCTATTCACTCCATGCATTTAGAGAGCCAAGGACAGTAAAAGTGCTCATAGGACACTGGACATTTTGGCACAGGTTTTTTACCCTATGGGTTTTAAATACCATAAGTTTAAGAATTGACTCTCCCAAGTCACAGAGGAAATAGGTAACTTTACAGATTTTTTTGTATTCTGCAGCCAACAGAATGAAAACAGACACATGATAAGCCTTCATTAGATACTTACTGAATTTAATTTTTACCACCCTTTGAGGCAAAAACCTTAATTGGAGAATAATCTAAACACTATCATCACTTGCCACCACCAGTAGAAAGTAGAAAGTAGCTCTCAAAATTTCCAAGTGAATCCACTTACATGTTAAATAATAGGAACAACCAGAAAGAGTAACTCTTACTCAGTACAAAGGGCTAAGAACAGTGCTTCTGTTTGCAAACTTAATCCACTCCAATCAGTACTGTTAACTGCCCACTAAAACACAGTGTATAAGCTTTCTGGTTCACTAATGTTATGCTTGGTCTATGTCGCTGAGGAAATGTGTGTGATGAAACTTAAAGTGTATGTAATCTATTTCATTCTTTTTATTATATGCAAATTAAGAGACAAAATGCTTATTATGAGCAATAGTAGTAAAAAAGTCATTTGAACTTCAAAATATGATACCCAGAACCTTGTTTGTTCACATACCAACAGCCATATTTCAATGATAAATCCTTAAAAATTCATTAAACCTCTTACTGTGCAGTTATGTTTTCTGCAGTATGGGACCCAAGAACAAGGCTAGTGTCCCATTTGATTGAGTGGGTAATGTTCTACTTCATAAATGTTCATTAAGCTGCAACCTCCCATCAGGGAATCAGTCACTGGTTTTAACAAACTCTTTGAAGAGTTCATTTCAATTATTCCTGCCTTGTTCAATGGGAAACAATTTAATCATATCACTTTCTTCCTAAGGGGAAAGACAATGATGTTCAAAGAGGAGCCCTTGCAAAGGGGACATGAATGATGAAATTTAGGAGGTCACTGGATAAGCCCAAAGTAAAGGCACCTCTAAAAGAGTGCCTAGATTTGGGGTGCAGGGGAGAGAATAGCAAAGGACAATGATCAAGCACAGCAAAGAAACTGAGCTTACTCAGAAACCAGACTCACATCTCCAGTTTTACTTTAAACATAGCTTGACATGGCCCATTCTGATCCAGAATTTTGCCTTAAACTAATGAGATGAAAATTTGCCTGCTAATATCTGTTATTACTTCATTTCAAAATAAGATGAAAATAACAATAGTGATTTTAGATTTTGAGGAGAAACTTTCAAAAGATACATATCAAATTTCAAATCTATCATATATACACACTGTGTAAGCTGGAAGCCCCTAGAAAGTGGCTTCAAAGTACACAGGCTGCCACCACAAGCCTCCAGATTCCCGCAGGAAGGCATGCCAGAAACTTAGGACTGGAGCTGGTGGGCAAGAACACTTCGAAAAGGCACTCCAGGCAATTCTGATACTCGACCAACCACCTCCTGCCCCTATTGCCATTATCAGCTAATAATGCTTCACCACCTGCTGCTGATGCACTTTGTGCTATTCTTCTACCCCCAAAGTTAACTAAGTGAAGTCATTAGTAGAGAGCATTCTTAATGCAACTGGCACTTAGCCAGTTTTTAAGAGGTAAAAATAAATCCATGAATGGCAAATCAATTTAACTTCCTTTCACAAAATTTCATTTTAAAGCTGTGTAACGAATTCTGAACTCAAAGCTATTTACAGTCATGACTTTCCAATGAAGGTATTTAAATCTGCTAATAGATTCCCATGAATCCAACTTTCACTACCAAGTAACAGTACAAAAAAAAAAAGTTCCAGCATTCCTCACAACCCACTTACAGTGAAGTAAGGGATAACTTAGATTTCTTAAGCAAGGAAATAGAGTGTTATTTCAAGATTACCATAACTCTCCCATTATCCATTATACCCCAGGCTCTACAGTGCTCAGGTTCAGAAAATGTTATTATTCCTGGGTAATTTTTGGTAAAACTAGTAAAAGGAATTCTATTTCAAACTAACACTCCTCATTTTCAGTGTTCCTATTTTTTATACTCCAGTCCATTGGAATCTTATCTCACAATCCCCAAACTTCCTCAACTTTATTATCACTCAATACTGGTTAAGGCAACTATAAACACATTAGAAAATAGGTGGATACCTCTCAAACACCAAACTTTTAAAATCACCTGACAACTTGTGCATATCAACACCCTGGTACTCCTCATAACTGTCAAATCTATTCTGCATACAGTTAGGCCCAAATACTAAAAAGAAAAAGAAAAGAAAATTTTAAACTTAGAAAAAACTTCAAAAACAAATTGAGAAAACATACTTACCTTAATTGGAGCACTACTAAACTTAATTTTCCTGTTAGCTGGGACATCTTCTTCTTCTGGCAGTCCCACGATTTCCGAATATTCCATGTCTGGTTGATGGTAACCGTTTTCATCACTGTCTTCCTGCTCATCCTGTTGAGTGCCTGTCTCTCCCCAGTCTGAATTATACCTGGACCGTACCCTATATACATTGTAGTCACTGTGCATGTAAACATGGGAACTCTCAAAATTATTTGCATCTTCGGGTACTTCCTTTCCACAACTGGATTCAGAAGCATCAGCAGAGGTAAAATTATGCCCTTCAAGTTCTTTCTTCTGATGCATTGCTGCCTCACTCCCAACCAAACTAGCCCCGGCATCTTCTAAAGGTGAATTCTGTGCTGAAGGGATTTTAGACTCTGGCATTGCCTTGCTTTCAGCACAAGATTCTTCAGCAATGTCTTTGTCAATTCTGTCAGGAGTCTCTGGGTTAGCTGTGGAGTCCTCAGCTTCCCTTCTCTGCTGTGTCTCTTCATTGGGCACCGAAGCTAGAGAGGTACTTCTCGAAGCCACTTCCGGTACTGGAGTTGTACTCCTCTTCTGAGCATCCTCTGGATCCCCACTCTGTTTGCTTGGAGACCAAGAATTTGAATCCTTCAGGTGACCAAAGGTGTCAAGATTTGTGACAGTAACAGATGGTAAATTCAGGGGATAATGCCCAGTCACTGAGTATTCGTTATTTTCAGCTTTCTCAGAAACAATGGCACTGGAAGGATCGGTGTTCTCAAATACTGCACTCAACTGACTCACCGTTGGGGAGACAGCCTCAGTCCGGGAGCTAAGGCTGTCCAAGGAATCACTACTGCCTCTGTTGGACTTGGAACTACCCCACTCGTCCTGAGGTTCACTCCCTCCAGCTTTTTCTCTCTTTGGGGAATAGCGGTTGTTTTGTCCTGATTCATGCACACTTCTCTCAAACATCTTCCGAGTTTCTGTGAACTTAGAATACGAAGGGCCATCGTACATTGTGTCAAATCTACTAATTCGTTCTGAAACAGAGGACTCCAACTTAACAACTGAGCCATCTGTTTTCTCCAGAAATTCTTTGGGCTTCATTCTTCTCTGAGGAGATGAAGGGCCACCTTTCCCCCTTGTTTTGGCAATGACTGCAGCATTTTCATTGGGTTCCATACCCATCTGCATAAATAGATTTTTAATTCTGTTGACATTGGAGCCATATTTCCTCCCCCTGCTCTGCTGGAAGCCCTCACCTTCTTTTTTTTGTTCCCCATCTGATTTGGGTTTGTCAAAGGTACTTTTCAGTGCCTGGAACTCAGTTCTATATGCATTCCTGTGAGGAGAAGCACTTCTCAGAGTGGTTCGTTCACCTGAAGACTCGGTTTTCAACATTTTTACTTCAGGGGTGAAAAGCCAATGTTCATAATGATCAAGAAAAAAAACAAAAAACAAAAACAAAAACAAAAACCACCTCTCTTCTCTAATCACCAGTATTTGATCAAGAAAAAGTACCTCTCAAATGGCATACTGTGACAGTGATCCTCCCAACAGGTGTATTAGGAAATTATTCAGTCAAGAGTTAATACAAAATGGCTTTTTCAAAGCAAGACTAGAGGTTCATCTGTAACAGAAAAGAATGAATTTCTGAATTCATTTACTTATGTGAATTTGTATTTATTCAACCAACACAAACTTTTCTTTTCAAAGTGGCTTCGCCACTTGTCAAACAGAAAGACTTAATTACTTATTGAAATGGGAATTTAAAAGCCAAGAATTTAAAAGTTGTAACTCTGATGGGTCTTTGGCAACCAAAATGTTTCAAACACAATTTGGAGATCCCTACCAACATCACACACATACACACATACAAGTTACACATGAGTACACTTGAAAGCAATACTTCAGCCCAAGTTTTAGTCGATTTTTCTGAGTGACCTTAAAAGAAGCCAGCAGTGCACAAAGATCTTTAAGAAATTATCAAACTGTCCACACACAAAAAAAATAGTATTTCATTTGGGGTTCTCCATGTAAGACAGAACTTAATTCTTTCCACATAAGTACAGTTACATTTGGAATCTATGTTTACAAACTCCAAAACATGCCTGCAAAGGCTTGTTTCATTCTTTCTGGTCCAATATTCTCATTTACAGCATCCCCAGAGCAACACTAGTGCAAATCCGGACTGAAAGAAACAGAAGGAAGTTCTTAAATGGCACTAAGTTTCACTTTAAGTTCAGTTATTTCAAATATTTGGAAGTTTACTAGGAGTGAATATTATTAACTATAGAGTGGGATGTAGAAAAATAGCATGGGAATAAATGTATGAGAACATGACGATCAGAAAGCAAACACACCCCGAGACCTCTTTTCATAGCCCTGAGTTGTTTATTCCTACGTGCCCCTAACTTACTACAAGCTCCAAATGCAAAGCAATGCATGCTTGCTGGCCTCCTCTGGCCCACCAGCTGGCTTTTATATCAGTATGCCAGCAATCAAACACTTCAGGATCTGCTGAGGAGCAGACAAGGTAGTTCTAAAGATTTTTCATTTTGTTTTTGTTTTGTCTTTTAATATTAGGTCGAGCCGCATCACCCGCATGCACAATCAGCTGAGGAAGCACACACTTTCACTTAAATCCTCTCCAAACTGGGCTCCTGGCCCAGCACGCATGCATGGCCCATGCAGACAAACAAGAAAAGCTTAAGAGTGTGGTGCCTGTTTTTTTGTAAAGCATCGCCAATCTCCTACCCTGACATTTGTTTCAGCCTTGCACACCCTCCCCTCCCCCCGACACGCACACCCCACTCCCGCCCCCGCCAGTTGGAACCCGAGAGGGAGGGGGCGGGGGCGGGGGAGACGGGGCCGCCGGGGGATTCAAAACCTGCCCTCACAAAAGACAAACATAAATAACACCAACTTGAGAGGCAGCCGATTCCCAAGCCTGGTTCGGGACGCAGTCTCTCGGCCCCGGGGCAGGGCCGGGAGAGCAGGTGACGCCAAGCGCTATGGTAGGAGGTCGCAGTCTAGCTTTGTGCCAAGAAGCACCTGAAGTCCTAACACATTGGCTGCGGCTCCCGGCGGCTGCCAGGCGGATCCCAGTGTGGCACGGGGAGAGCCGAGCTCCCTGGCCACATTAAAAAAGAAAAAGAAAAAAAAATTACAGGGTAATGATAATAAATCCCTTTGTTTTTCCTCCCAGTGTGCCAGGAAACAATAGATCCCACTGATAATGCCTCCGATCCTCAACCTATCGCTCCCCGACCACAACCCACCCCCAACCCCCAGCCTGCTCCTCAGCCTTTGTACATCCCGGTTTTTTTCCTCTTCATCTCCACCCGCCCCAGCTCCTCGCCCCACGCACCGCCTCCCCCTTACCCAAGCGGGAGCCGCCGGCGGCGGCGGGGAGGGCTGGGCGGCCGCGGCTCCCACCCCCTGCTCCGAGGCGCCCCCCGCCCCGCAGTCACCGCGGCTCGGCTCCGCGCGGGCCCGCTCGGCGCCCCTCCACCCGCCCCTCCCTGCGCGGCGCGGAGGGCGGCTGCGGCGGCCGCTTCCCCCGCGCTGCGGCCCCCACGCGCGCCCTGCCCGCCCCGGGAGGCCCCGGGAGGCGCGGCGCTCCCCTACGCCACGGCGGCGGGCGGCGGCCCGGGCCCTGAGGCGCGCCCACACTCGGGCGGCCTGGACCGGGGGGCCGGGGAACGGGCTTTGCCCACGTGCGGGCACCCGCCCCGGGCCGTTCGACCGGCCTGGGAGCCGGGCTGTAGCAGGGAAGAAGCCGCGGGGGTGAGGAAGGCCCGGGGTAACAGGTGCCTCACCTCGGCTGATGGGATTAACTCTAGGGCCGCAGAGAGAGGGAGCCCGGCAGCAAAATCCCAGGAGAGGGAGAGAGAGGGAGCCTCTGGCGGCCAACGGAGGGCGAAAAGCACCGGCCCGAGGCGAGGCCGCCCCACCCCCTAGGCCGTGGGCGCGGGGCCTCTCCGGCCTGGGGCAAGGCCTGCACCTCTGGGCCCTGTCCACTTTACTGCACGGGTGTTGTCTCGGGGCGAGCAGGGTTCTTGGGCTGCTCGCTGCTGGGGCCCCAGATTGTCTTCAGGTAATTCCATGACCCCAGGGCATCGAAAACCCCAGGCCATTCTCCTGGCCTAGAAGGCTAACATCTAGGTCACTGTGCTCTGCCTAACACCCACCTTGACCTTAAGGCTCCACTGCTCAAAGGAAAAGGATGAAGTCTTGTGACTTTGTTGTCTGTCAGGAGGAAGTTTTTCAGTCCCTACCCTTTTATAAATGCTGAGTGCCCCCTCAATCCCACCCCCCAAAATACCGGAAGTGTTACAGCCTTACTGCAAAACCTGAAACTGATCATGACCCTCAATATAGACCTTTAAACCAATCCTCCCAAAAACTAGAGTCGAAATTTTTTAAGGGAAAAATTTCAAGAGGATAAAGATATGAGTCATAGAAATATAAAATGAACATGTATCAAAAATGCTATTTGATTCATTAACTAGGGAGGGAACCAGCAAGATACTGCAACCCATTCAAATGAGAATGTGAAGAACAAATCTCTGTAGACAATCAGAAAGAGGCAAAACTGAATAATGTTCTATAAAGCACTAAAATGTTTTGAATTATCTGCTCTACAGGGTAGTAATCTATTGTTATCTCTAAGGAACAAATTAATTTTGCATTTTTTAAAGATAACCATTTATATTACCATAAACTGATACAGTTTATAGAATAATGAAATAGCCTAGTCAAAGGAGTGAAGGGCACAGACTCTTGTGGGACCACAAAACAAAACTCCAGAGTCCTGTAGATAATGTTCACCATTCCACTGAAGGGACACCCAGTCAGTCATCTTTTGCCCATTTCAAAGTCTTACATACATTTTCCCAACAGAACTGTATTATCAGCATTTTACAGATGGGAAAACTGAGGTTTAGCTTTTGTAACTTCCCCACAGCTTTGTCAGCTAGTAAATGATTATGGCTGGATATGAACTCTGGCAAGTGTATATGCAGAATCTATACCCTGGGGGTTTTGCAGCTACTCAATTCTATGTAACTTTTATTTTAAGCAGTGAAATTTTTTTTTTCTTCAAGTCTTACCAAATTCTGGGTGCTTTCCCAAGAAACTGGCATTCTCTGTCTACGAAGTGGATGTCACTTCTAGAAGCATAAACAGATGTAACAGGCAATGTGAGGGGGCTGTGGTTCTAGTCTCCACTTTTGGAAAGAACATTTGTGCTGTCTGGGATAATTTAGTGGAAAAGTTCCTGTCATTTATTTGCAGTATGGAAACCATGTTTTTTAGGAGAATAACCTAAATAAATGCAGGAACCTAATCACTGAGCTCTGTCTAGAAGAGGAGGCAGAGTTGGCAATAAAATCAGTCTTACACCTCTTTGCAAAAAGATGATTCATACAAAAAAGCCTCCAAAAGAATTTGATTAGTTTGGGTTTCTTTTTTTTTTTAAATGTGAACCTTCTGGAAAAATTCATACTGAAGGAACAAATGACAGTTTTTAAAACAATGCTGTTAATTTTAGAGATTCCTAGATTGCCCATAATCTACCACTTCTTACACTTACCCAAATGTTTGAAGGGTCCTCTAGTCAGGAGTAATCCAGTACATGTGGCCATATAGCTGTAAATTGATTAAAATTAAGTACAATTAAAAATTCAGTTCCTTAGTCCCACTAGCCACATTTGAAGGACTGAATAGCTATATGTGGCTAGTGGCTACCCTGTTGTATAGTGTAGAAATTTCCATGACAGAAATTTCTACCAGACAGTGCTATCCTAGATAACATTTGCATATCTATAAATTATGAAAAGCATATTGACTTAATAAGAGGTAAAATTTGGTTGACTAGATCACTGTACTGGGGGTTAGAGGTCATAAACTTTGCCTGTTCCAATTGGAAAAGGACTGGGACAGTTTAAAGGCATAAAAGGTGAAGTTTAGTACTGATATGCAGTGCATGCAAAATGCATGAGGAGGGTGTTCGATTTTTACATATGATTTCTTTCATATATCATGTAGAATAATGTAGGCTATTGTTATTTTTACTTCCTTTGTAACCAATAATACCATGAGTAGTAAAAATGGACTATAAGATCAGTCAATAAACAAAAAGTACTAAATGCATTGTTTTAGGGATGTTCTCAACAAATACTTTTAAAGTTTCATAATGGATATTCTGAGTAACTATTCAAGGAACTAAATTATTCATGTGCACGAGGGAAATATTAGGAGCAGTTGTGAAATTAAGCCTAAATCAAGCCTGAATCAAATTTTAAAGGGGAGGGAAAATTGATTAAGTTGAGGCTGAAGGCTGACTATCACTCCTTAATTTATAGCAGGAAGCCACCTGGCTGATTATGTGTTAACAGAGGTCCATACATGGAGACAAAGGAATAGAACAAACTTGAAGGTCTTTAGAATAATTTCTTTAAGGAGTAGGCAAAGTAATGGAAGACCAATTCCTATGGGTAATTTTTAAATATAATTTAGCATAAAAGAACATTTTATTCCTATTACTGTTTCTTTACCAATACTAGTAAGAAAAATGTGTTGATATTTATGAGAAAATGTGTTTACCAAAAGTTTACTTATAACTGCTTATTTCACATTTGTAAATATCAGGGTGCTTTGACCCCTTCAGATGTGAATGTTGGTATTCAGGTATCTTAAAGTTCCACCTTTTAAAATAACCAACCTTATTTATGGGTAAAAATTTAAGTTTGTCGTGTGATATTTTAGTCTTTTGGTATTTCACACACACTCCATTATAGTGGTAAAATATATTTCTCCAAAATAGTGATAGCGTTCTCAGGCGTACATTCAGAATACATCAGAGATATCTATGATCAATCTGATTTTGTGATGCTAAGTATAAAATTAAGTTTAAATCAATAAATGGATTTTGTAATCTAGAAGATGTCATTTCTGCCCAAATAAATTGATAATGATTCAGCATGACTTTCTACCTACTTTTCATAGTGTGGGCATCCCATCATCTTGATCCATTCCTTGTTCTACAATACATTCAATATCTTGGCTTCAGCCTAAAAATAGGCTCATGATACGTTTGAGTATTTACTTTTATTTGCAACAAGTAATAACCTATAGAACTTCTTGGGATTTCTTAAAGTCATTTAAAAAGTATTATTAATATCTTAGCTCCATAAATAAACCACAGTAGACTTACACAGTGTGTTTAGACAAAAGTGATGCATCTTCTCTTTTCTCCCTATTTTTACTTTATTTGGTTGCCCACACAAAACAGAAAACCAAGTGTTTTATTGCACTAGAAATGGGTATGATGTTTTTCATTACTGATACTGCTTCTAAGATTGAAACAATAGCTGCTGAAACCATTCTTTTCCTTTTTCAGTTTTACCGTAGTGCAAATTGCATGTTTAAACACAAGTGTGAAGTGTTTATCTGTTTCTACAGAAGCCCACGTTACTTTCGGCAGATAGGCTCCTCTGGCAGGAGTGTAATAGTGTACTCCATCTGGCAATCCTCCCCCCACTAGGTACACCTCAACTCTGGCATCCTTGGGATCCACATGTTGTCTACTCTGCTTCAGCATAATTTATGATTTCAAGACTGAAACACATAGAGACATAACAATCCTAAATTAAGATAACACTGAGTGTAATGTCAAATTGAATTCGATCTGAAACCATTATACTAGAATCCATATTCACTATTCTTTTACTCTAGAAAGGCTAAACCTAGTTCTTGAGCTACATAGCATAGTTCTTCTCTGAACAACTGTTGGGAGACATAGTTATCCAAAACACTCGTAGTTGTGTATCAGAGAATGACAAAGATACCTCAGTAGCTTCTCTGTTTCATGGCATTAGCTTTGGTAAATTAATTATCAAAGTAAATAAATAAACATCCCTGTTTGTCTACAATTAAATAAGAAGTTTCTGCAATTTTTTTCCCATTTCCAGTCTTGTTCTAATAATAAAACGTCCTTATGGAGGTCCATTATTGTCCCAATTTGTACAAAATTCAAATTATAACAAACTGTATCTTAAGAAAATGCTAGTATTTAATTTGTAGATGTGATCATATGCTTTTAGAAATAATTAAAAGTTTGCTCTGAAGTTGTTAGTGCATTTTCCATAAATTCTTAGCCATAATCTTGATGCCCAACATAAGCTCTTGTCAATTACCATTATTTTAACATGTAATTTCAAATAAAGTTTGAAAATAGATCATAATGTCTTACATGTTGAATTGGATGAATAATGAACAAGTACTTATCCTAATCAGCGGACAGACCTTGAGCACCAAACCCTCTTGTTCTTGTTGTTCCTCTCGGACAGTACTCAGCACCCTGACTGGATTTGGGAATGTTGGTGGCCTTAGAGCTAGATTCTTCTTGATTAAGCCACTACAAAGTTCTTCACTTAACTAGTATCTTTGATTAGATTCTAAATGTATAGGTGGGTCACATACTTTTTGGGCTTTTTTGGTATTGTTATAAGAAACAATTTTCTAACTGAAATTTTAAGATTTTAGTTTTCTGAGAATGTATAAGTCAAAACAAAAGGACCGGTTAGTCTAGAACATCTTGTACTTAATCCCACTCTTATTTTTTGTTTAATTGAGCGAAACACTGTTAAATTCTACATTAATAATTCTCTGGCCTATGAGCCAAGTGTTTCTTTCCTTATACCAAGTTACTTTTAAAAGAAAACAGTGAGCACCAAGACCATATATATCTAGGCAAAAAGACCATACGCTTTTTGATACTGAATTGTGACAAAAACTTAAACAATAATCTAAACATCTTGTTTATTTCGTGAATACAGAAACAACATAGTTACAGTTGAACAGCCTAATACCTAACTGGATTCTCAAAAGAAATGGAATACATATTTTATGATACTGAGAATAGAAACAAACACATTAATGTAAGCTAATATTGACCTGATACTAATTAAATTTTAGAAGGGGGTTCAATAGTGTAGTTTCAGAAACAAAAACGATACTATTTTGTTGGGAATATAAATTTGACCTATTATATCTTTAAAGGGCAGGAACTGAATTTTGTGGATTTTTTAAAGTTTTGCTTTGCCATGCAATCTTAACAATCTGGTCTGACAGTATTTTGAGAAGCCTGAATAATTTTCTTATAATAAATTACATGTATTCAAGTACAGTGTGCTACAAATTATGCAAAGTATACATATTTCACAAATTGATAAATTGAGCTCATTTCAAGTCTCAGAAGTTAAGCAAGGCCAGAAACAACCAAATGAGAGACTACCAAATGTTCACACAAAGGAGAGCTGGACAAAGGCCAAATAAGGCATTTAGATGCATAAATAGTCATTTATTATGTAATGTAGTTTGATTTTCTGAAAAGCAAATGCACCTTAAAAAATCTAACACTAAGCTTAAAATTGACACTAAGATACTCTCAGATGAGTGCTGACCCAGAAACTTACTTATTTACATAAGCCGATGTTTCCAAAATATTTGTATTCATCATCACATCGTTAAAACCATTCTGATTGCCTCTGTGAGATATTTTACTCACGAGATCATTGCATACTATAGTGACTTTTATTTTGCTTTAAATGATATTGTCTCCAACTGTGGAAGGTAAGACCTCTTTGCAGTATCCTAACCATATGTATGGATGTGTAAAACCTAAGAAATACAAGGAAGAAACAATGCAGAACTGACCAAGGGACCAATACAAATTACACAAAGTACTTCTAATAAATTATTGTCTTGCAGGCTCACCATGTAGAAATCAAATAGGCAACTGATTTTTAAATTGTTCTTGGTAATACTTAGACATTTAAAAAAGTATACTACCGGAGGCGGGAGCCAAGATGGCGGCGTGAGTAGAGCAGTGGAAATCTCCTCCCAAAAACACATAGAGCTATGAAAATATAACAAAGAAAAATCTTCCTAAAATAGAGACCACAGGACACAGGACAACATCCAGACCACATCCACACCTGCAAGAACCCAGCGCCTTGTGAAGGGGGTAAGATACAAGCCCCAGCCCGGCGGGACCCGAGCGCCCCTCCCCCCGGCTCCCGGCGGGTGGAGAGAAACCGGAGCAGTTTTTTTTTTTTTTGGCGAGCGCTTTTTGGAAGCCTTAGAGGGACGGGCCCCCGTTGCTGGGGAGGCAGGGTGGCGGGACCGGTGAGGAGGTGCCTGGGAACGGCGCCGGAGGACAAAGAATATCCCACGTTTCTCCCTGCGAGACCTGGGGGCGGGTGCCTGAGACCGGTGCCTGAGGACGGAGGAGGTCGCGCGTTTTTCCCCTTTTTTTTTTTTCTCTTTATGGCAAGCGCTTTTTGGAAGCCTTGAAGGGACGGGGACCCCAGTGCTAGGGAGGCACGGTGGCGGGACTGGTGAGCGGGTGGCTGGGACCGGCGCCTGAGGGCAAAGAATATCCCCCGTTTTTCCCTGCGGGACCGGTGGGCGGGTGCCTGAGACCGGCACTTGAGGACAGAGGAAATCGCGCGTTTTTCCCCTTTTATTTTTCTCTTTTCTGCGAGTGCTTTTTGGAAGCCTAAAAGGGACAGGGACCCCGGTGCTAGGGAGGCAGGGCGGCGGGACTGGTGAGCGGGTGCCTGGGACCGGCACCTGAGGACAAAGAATATCCCGCATTTTTCCCTGTGGGACCGGTGGGTGGGTGCCTGAGACCAGCACCTGAGGACGGAAGAAATCGCGCGTTTTTCCCCTTTTTTTTCTCTCTTTTTGCCAAGTGCTTTTTGGAAGCCTTGAAGGGACAGGGACCCCGGTGCTAGGGAGGCAGGGCGGCAGGACTGGTGAGCGGGTGCGTGGGACCAGTGCCTGAGGACAAAGAATATTGAGCGTTCCTTCCCTGCGGGACCGGTGGGTGGGTGCTTTTTGGAAGCCTTGAAAGGACAGGGACCCTGGTGCTAGGGAGACAGGGCAGCAGGACCAGTGCGCGGGTGCCTGGGACCGGCACCTGAGGAAAAAAAAAAAAAAAATCGCGTGTTTTTTCTTTTTTTTTTCCTTTCTGTTCCCTCTCTCATTGTTGCTGTTGTTGTTTTGGTTTGGAGAGTGCTTTTTGGAAATCTTAAAGGGGCAGGACAGGTCACTTAGACCAGAAGCAGGGAATCTGGGGATCTCTGGGCACTCTAACCCCCTGGGCAGCAGGGAGCACAGAGGCCCCTTACGGAGATAAATAGTCTCCTGGCTGCTCCCCCTCTAACGGGGCTCCACCATTTTGGAGGAACAGCCCCAGCCAGGCCAAGCCCACAGCAACAGTGGAGATAAACCCCAAAGCAACTGGGCAGGAAGCAGAAGCCCTGTCTGCGCACAGCTGCCCAGCACAAGCCACTAGAGGTCGCTATTCTCCCAGGAAAAGGCTACAAACCAACAAGAAGGGAAGCTCTTCCAGCGGTCACTTGTACCAGCTCTGCAGACTATCTCTATCACCATGAAAAGGCAAAACTACAGGCAGACAAAGATCACAGAGACAACACCTGAGAAGGAGACAGACCTAACTAGTCCTCCTGAAAAAGAATTCAAAATAAAAATCATGAACATGCTGACAGAGATGCAGAAAAAAATGCAAGAGCAATGGGATGAGATGCAGAGAAAAATGCAAGAGCAGTGGGATGAGATGCAGAGAAAAATGCAAGAGCAGTGGGATGAAGTCCGGAAGGAGATCACAGATGTCAGGAAAGAGATCACAGAAGTGAAACAATCCCTGGAAGGATTTATAAGCAGAATGGATAAGATGCAAGAGGCCATTGAAGGAATAGAAGCCAGAGAACAGGAACGTATAGAAGCTGACATAGAGAGAGATAAAAGGATCTCCAGGAATGAAACAACACTAAGAGAAATATGTGACCAATACAAAAGGAAAAACATTCGTATTATAGGGATACCAGAAGAGGAAGAAAGAGGAAAAGGGATAGAAAGGGTCTTTGAAGAAATAATTGCTGAAAACTTCCCCAAACTGGGGGAGGAAATAATCGAACAGACCATGGAATTATACAGAACCCCCAACAGAAAGGATCCAAGGAGGACAACACCAAGACACATAATAATTAAAATGGCAAGGATCAAGGACAAGGAAAGAGTTTTAAAGGCAGCTAGAGAGAAAAAGGTCACCTATAAAGGAAAACCAATCAGGCTAACATCAGACTTCTCAACAGAAACCCTACAGGCCAGAAGAGAATGGCATGATATACTTAATGCAATGAAACAGAAGGGCCTTGAACCAAGGATACTGTATCCAGCACGACTATCATTTAAATATGATGGTGGGATCAAACAATTCCCAGACAAGCAAAAGCTGAGGGAATTTGCTTCCCACAAACCACCTCTACAGGGCATCCTACAGGGACTGCTCTAGATGGGAGCACCCCTAAAAAGAGCACAGAACAAAACACACAACATATGAAGAAGGGAGGAGGAGGAATAAGAAGGGAGAGAAGAAAAGACTCTCCAGACAGTGTATATAACAGCTCAATAAGCGAGCTAAGTTAGGCAGTAAGATACTAAAGAAGCTAACCTTGAACCTTTGGTAACCATGAATCTAAAGCCTGCAATGGCAATAAGTACATATCTTTCAATAGTCACCCTAAATGTAAATGGACTTAATGCACCAATCAAAAGACATAGAGTAATAGAATGGATAAAAAAGCAAGACCCATCTATATGCTGCTTACAAGAAACTCACCTTAAACCCAAAGATAAGCATAGACTAAAAGTCAAGGGATGGAAAAACATATTTCAGGCAAACAACAGTGAGAAGAAAGCAGGGGTTGCAGTACTAATATCAGACAAAATAGACTTCAAAACAAAGAAAGTAACAAGAGATAAAGAAGGCCACTACATAATGATAAAGGGCTTAGTCCAACAAGAGGATATAACCATTCTAAATATATATGCACCCAATACAGGAGCACCAGCATATGTGAAGCAAATACTAACAGAACTAAAGAGGGAAATAGACTGCAATGCATTCATTGTAGGAGACTTCAACACACCACTCACCCCAAAGGATAGATCCACCGGGCAGAAAATAAGTAAAGACACACAGGCACTGAACAACACACTAGAACAGATGGACCTAATAGACATCTATAGAACTTTACATCCAAAAGCAACAGGATATACATTCTTCTCAAGTGCACATGGAACATTCTCTAGAATAGACCACATACTAGCTCACAAAAAGAGCCTCAGTAAATTCCACAATATTGAAATTCTACCAACCAATTTTTCAGACCACAAAGGTATGAAAGTAGAAATAAATTCTACAAAGAAAACAAAAAGGCTCACAAACACATGGAGGCTTAACAACATGCTACTAAATAATCAATGGATCAATGAACAAATCAAAATAGAGATCAAGGAATATATAGAAACAAATGACAACAACAACACTAAGCCCCAACTTCTGTGGGATGCAGCGAAAGCAGTCTTAAGAGGAAAGTATATAGCAATCCAGGCACACTTGAAGAAGGAAGAACAATCCCAAATGAATAGTCTAACATCACAATTATTAAAACTGGAAAAAGAAGAACAAATGAGGCCTAAAGTCAGCAGAAGGAGGGACATAATAAAGATCAGAGAAGAAATAAACAAAATTGAGAAGAATAAAACAATAGCAAAAATCAACGAAACCAAGAGCTGGTTCTTTGAGAAAATAAACAAAATAGATAAGCCTCTAGCCCAACTTATTAAGAGAAAAAGAGAGTCAACACAAATCAACATAATCAGAAATGAGAATGGAAAAATCACGACAGACTCCACAGAAATACAAAGAATTATTAAAGACTACTATGAAAACCTATATGCCAACAAGCTGGAAAACCTAGAAGAAATGGACAACTTCCTAGAAAAATACAACCTCCCAAGACTGACCAAGGAAGAAACACAAAAGTTAAACAAACCAATTACAAGCAAAGAAATTGAAACAGTAATCAAAAAACTACCCAAGAACAAAACCCCGGGGCCGGACGGATTTACCTCGGAATTTTATCAGACACACAGAGAAGACATAATACCCATTCTCCTTAAAGTGTTCCACAAAATAGAAGAAGAGGGAATACTCCCAAACTCATTCTATGAAGCCAACATCACCCTAATACCAAAACCAGGCAAAGACCCCACCAAAAAAGAAAATTACAGACCAATATCCCTGATGAACGTAGATGCAAAAATACTCAATAAAATATTAGCAAACAGAATTCAACAGTATATCAAAAGGATCATACACCATGACCAAGTGGGGTTCATCCCAGGGATGCAAGGATGGTACAACATTCGAAAATCCATCAACATCATCCACCACATCAACAAAAAGAAAGACAAAAACCACATGATCATCTCCATAGATGCTGAAAAAGCATTTGACAAAATTCAACATCCATTCATGATAAAAACTCTCAGCAAAATGGGAATAGAGGGCAAGTACCTCAACATAATAAAGGCCATATATGATAAACCCACAGCCAGCATTATACTGAACAGCGAGAAGCTGAAAGCATTTCCACTGAGATCGGGAACCAGACAGGGATGCCCACTCTCCCCACTGTTATTTAACATAGTACTGGAGGTCCTAGCCACGGCAATCAGACAAAACAAAGAAATACAAGGAATCCAGATTGGTAAAGAAGAAGTTAAACTGTCACTATTTGCAGATGATATGATACTGTACATAAAAAACCCTAAAGACTCCACTCCAAAACTACTAGAACTGATATCGGAATACAGCAAAGTTGCAGGATACAAAATCAACACACAGAAATCTGTAGCTTTCCTATACACTAACAACGAATCAATAGAAAGAGAAATCAGGAAAACAATTCCATTCACCATTGCATCAAAAAGAATAAAATACCTAGGAATAAACCTAACCAAGGAAGTGAAAGACTTATACTCTGAAAACTACAAGTCACTCTTAAGAGAAATTAAAGGGGACACTAATAAATGGAAACTCATCCCATGCTCATGGCTAGGAAGAATTAATATCGTCAAAATGGCCATCCTGCCAAAAGCAATATACAAATTTGATGCAATCCCTCTCAAATTACCAGCAACATTCTTCAATGAATTGGAACAAATAATTCAAAAATTCATATGGAAACACCAAAGACCCCGAATAGCCAAAGCAATCCTGAAAAAGAAGAATAAAGTAGGGGGGATCTCACTCCCCAACTTCAAGCTCTACTACAAAGCCATAGTAATCAAGACAATTTGGTACTGGCACAAGAACAGAGCCACAGACCAGTGGAACAGATTAGAGACCCCAGAAATTAACCCAAACATATATGGTCAATTAATATTTGATAAAGGAGCCATGGACATACAATGGCAAAATGACAGTCTCTTCAACAGATGGTGCTGGCAAAACTGGACAGCTACATGTAGGAGAATGAAACTGGACCATTGTCTAACCCCATATACAAAGGTAAACTCAAAATGGATCAAAGACCTGAATGTAAGTCACGAAACCATTAAACTCTTGGAAAAAAACATAGGCAAAAACCTCTTAGACATAAACATGAGTGATCTCTTCTTGAACATATCTCCCCGGGCAAGGAAAACAACAGCAAAAATGAGCAAGTGGGACTACATTAAGCTGAAAAGCTTCTGTACAGCGAAAGACACCATCAATAGAACAAAAAGGAACCCTACAGTATGGGAGAATATATTTGAAAATGACAGATCTGATAAAGGCTTGACGTCCAGAATATATAAAGAGCTCACACGCCTCAACAAACAAAAAACAAATAACCCAATTAAAAAATGGGCAGAGGAACTGAACAGACAGTTCTCCAAAAAAGAAATACAGATGGCCAAGAGACACATGAAAAGATGCTCCACATCGCTAATTATCAGAGAAATGCAAATTAAAACTACAATGAGGTATCACCTCACACCAGTAAGGATAGCTGCCATCCAAAAGACAAACAACCACAAATGTTGGCGAGGCTGTGGAGAAAGGGGAACCCTCCTACACTGCTGGTGGGAATGTAAATTAGTTCAACCATTGTGGAAAGCAGTATGGAGGTGCATCAAAATGCTCAAAACAGACCTACCATTTGACCCAGGAATTCCACTCCTAGGAATTTACCCTAAGAACGCAGCAATCAAGTTTGAGAAAGACAGATGCACTCCTATGTTTATCGCAGCACTATTTACAATAGCCAAGAATTGGAAGCAACCTAAATGTCCATCTGTAGATGAATGGATAAAGAAGATGTGGTACATATACACAATGGAATACTACTCAGCCATAAGAAGTGGAAAAATCCAACCATTTGCAGCAACATGGATGGAGCTGGAGAGTATTATGCTCAGTGAAATAAGCCAAGCGGAGAAAGAGAAATACCAAATGATTTCACTCATCTGAGGAGTATAGGAACAAAGGAAAAACTGAAGGAACAAAACAGCAGCAGAATTACAGAACCCAAAAATGGACTAACAGGTACCAAAGGGAAAGGAACTGGGGAGGATGGGTGGGCAGGGAGGGATAAGGGGGGGGAAGAAGAAGGGGGGTATTAAGATTAGCATGCATGGGGGGGAGGGAGAAAGGGGAGGGTGGGCTGCACAACACAGAGAGGACAAGTAGTGACTCTACAACATTTTGCTAAGCTGATGGACAGTAACCGTAATGTGGTTGTTAGGGGGGACCTGATATAGGGGAGAGCATAGTAAACATAGTATTCTTCAGGTAAGTGTAGATTAAAAATTTAAAAAAAAAAAAAAAAAGAAAGAAAGAAAGAAAAGGGGGATTACTCCTTAACAGGATAAAACTATTGGTAAATCAAAGATCAACGCATGCTTTAAATATCCTTAATGTTGATCACTTAAAGGGTGTCAGATGATCAGCTATGGAGGTACTCTTTTCTGATAATATTCCTTTCTCTTAATTAAAAAAAAAAAAAAAAAAGCAGTTACTGTGTGCTGACCTCCAATGAGTTCTGCACAGTGGTATAGAGGGCATGTCAAAGTGTGGGCAAAGGGTCTGTTTGTTTCTACGCAGAAGATCAAGGCCTAGCTTGGATACCCAGAAAATGAACTAAGATACGATATGAGGAGGAGCTTCCGGCATCAGCACTCTCTGGAGGACTCGTGCCGGGGGATGATCATCAAAAAGCCTCCACAGGGATCCGGACGATGCTGCGGTTGTGGCTGCATCCAGCCCACCATCTCCTGGACTTGCCATGAGAAGGAGGAGGGAGATGTCTAGGCTGGCATGTGCATACAGTGAGACAACGAATTTGACTGGATCTGTACTGTTGGAACTCAACCAGGAGTTGGGAGGGGTGCAAGTTGTAGCACCCCAAAATCTCATGACTATAGACTATCTATGGTTAAAGGAACATATGGGATGTGAACAGATCCCAGAAATGGGCTGCTTTAATTTGTCTGATGGTTCAAGTACAGTTGGAAAATATCCATCATATCATAGATAAATTTTCACAAATGCCTAGGGTGCCTAAATGGTTTTCTTGGCTTCACTGGAGATGGTTGGTAATTATAGATTTGCTTTGTTTATGTCACCATATTCCTATTATGTCAATATGTGTGTGCAAATTAGTTAGTAGTTTAAAACCTATACATACTTAAGGTACTATACAAGAAGATATGTCAAAGAAATAATCAATCCTCCCAAGTTTCCTTCATATGCTACATCTATAGCTTTTCTTCTTCCTTCCTAATTACAAACTTTAAATAGAATTCGTGCCTCATATCGAATTTACCGAGTATCATAATTCCTCCAGGTGGTAAAGATACCTCGAGACAAGTGCTGGGCATAGAAGCCACAGGGCATAAATCTGCAAAGAAGTAAAAAGCTAACCTTTGCAAACAATATGGCTTCTCTCTCACTTACCAACTTTACATTTCCCTGTATGGCCCCGGAAGATGACTGGTTAGCCAGAGACGGGTAAGATTCCTCAAGGGAGGAACAACCTAAGACAGGCACAGTCGCAGGGGGGCCATCAGGTGAGAATTTGGGGATCAACAGAGGTGAGGCTCAGAACCTCACCCCCCCTGCTTTGAGAGAAATCTTCTGCATCCGTGGATGTTTTGCTGCCCTTGTCTAGCCTGGATTAATACTTAGTCCATAGGCACACACCTGATCATCTGATCATCTACATTTGCCTTCTTACAGCACTAAACTATGTTTTCTACCTTTATCTTGCATCTACCTACCACTTCAGCATTTTATTAAAAATAAAAATAATAATAATAATAGGAGAAATGTGGGATCAACATATAAATCAAGTACAAAAATCAAATGAATATTCATATTTGACCTGATGGTTTATAGGTCATATTGCATGATCAAAACCGAAAGTTTCTGTGATGACTGCCCTTGTACTGTTCACCATGTAAGAATTTATTCACTCTGTAAGAATTCGTTCACCATGTAAGAACTTGTTCGTTATGCTTCAGAAGATTGGAGACTGACGAGAATTAGGCTTGAGATGGATTAATGATTGTACATTGAGCATTGACCCCCCTATACTGAATTTTATTGTTGTTAACAACCATTTGATCAATAAATATGAGAGATGCCCTCTCAAAAAAAAAAAAAAAAAAAAAAAAAAATACTGAATTGTAAAAAAAAAAAAAAAAAAAAAAAAAAAAAATACTACCTTGTCCTTTAGTTAGGTTTAAAAAAATGTTTAGGTGGCTTATAGAATCTTTATTAAATAAGTTAATAACACTCTGCTACTTTCCTTGCTCATAAAAGTTTGACTATCTGGATTTAATTCCCTGGCATAGCAGTAGGCAGAAAAAGTGAATGTTAGCTATCTTTGTCTTTGCCTTTGTAAAGGATACCTGGAAAGCCGTACTAAAAAGCACATAATTATATTGCCAAGTTCAGAAAATCTTTGTTAGTAGTATCATATCAACTGGCTCCAAATCTTGTGTGGAAATCAGAATCACCTAAAGAGCTTGATCAGAGTCAGAATCCTGTATACTATGTCAGTCCTCCTGAATAAGAATCTCTGGAGTAGAATCTAATAAATTCAAAATGTTCCAAAGGTGATTGTCTTGTGCAGCAGGATGGAGAATGGATGTTTGGGAAACAGTAACTAGATAATGTAACTGATATTAGCATCTAATAAGTTGTTAATGTCTAGTATATACCCAAAGTTCTCAATCCTGAATCACTATTTTGTTGACCCTATATAGTATGGTTGCCATCTATGTGGGGAAGCTTTTGGGACCATTCTAGGAGGTATTAGAAACCACACTAGCCCCATCTTACCTCCTGTGTTTTTAGATATGAAGTCGACTTCTAGCTTTTTGGTTAAGATGATAGTAAAAACTGTTGCTTTATAGTTACTATCTTGATTGGCTCTCTACATTGACCCCAGTTAAGCTAGAAAAATTTATAAAAGTGGTACACATATATCCAAGAATTGAGAAGCCTTCTTGTGTCCCTCTGCTCAAAACTTTGCTCTGACTTCAAGACTATCCAGGGAAAATTCAGTCTCTTAGACAGAATGTATTTAAATTTGAGAGTACAGTGATATGTTGACTACCTTTGTTGAGATTTCAGAAATTTCTCAACCAACTGGTGGCTACTTCTCAGAGCCACTGAAGTTGTAATTGAATCAGAAAATGGAGAAGTTTTGGAGGTAGCCAAATATTGAGCATGTTGTTAAAAGATCATTTTCGAAAAAAGTAAAATCATGACTCCATGTAGATCTAAAAACATCTTAATGATTATATTTAAATCATGAATGAGGAAACGGGCAAGATATTACAACCAGTTCAAGGGAGATTATTACTTTTTTATTGAAGTATTATTGATACACAATCTTCTGATAGTTTCACATAAACAACACAGTGGTTTCAACATTCACCCATGTTATCAATTCTTCATCCCCTCTATTGCTGTCACTGTCTGTCAGCATAAATGTTATAGAGTCATTAATTGTCTTCAAGGGAGATTATTTTTTAAAAACACATATTTATAGATAAGAAATATTGAAATTAATGTGCAAATGAAAGCCTAATGGCCTCTTTTCTGGGGGAGAAAAGGCAATAGACCCTTCACCTGACAGAATTTGTAGGTCTGTAGACAGGAATTTTTTGGTATTGCTATCAGCTATCTGCACTTTAGAAAGTTGTAAAATAGCTCAAAGACAATGAAAAACTATAATCAAATACTTGAAAGAATGTGATCTAAACAATGCATAGTTTTCTCTTGAAGCATAATGTTCTCCTTACATTGCCAGGCAACAAGGACTCTGTAGTTTCCTTCTTTATGAACTGCACCTTGCTTAACTTAAAATGCTTTTTGAAATGCAGTGACAATAAATGAATATATATATATATATTATATACATATATATATTATACATATAATATATAAATATATATATTATATACATATATATTATACATATAATATATAAATATATATAATATATATATTATACATATAAATATAAATATATATGATGAATATATATTTGATATATATGTGATATATGATATATGAATATGATAAAATGAATATATATATATTATACATATAATATATAAATAAATAAATATATATATATACACACACACACACACACACACACAATTAATTCCCTGATTTGACATATCTAAAAATTAGAAGGGAATATGTGAGGTACTCATGGGCAGATAACCTCTGTAATCAGCTGATTTTGTTTCTTGTTTTATTTATTTTCTAAGATGTCTTACAATTAGTCAAAACTTTTTCTACATACAAATGTCTCAGACAATATGGGTAATTTTTAAACAAACCTGTCCAAACTGCATCCAAAAAGTCCTACTTCAAAGCAGTCTCCTAAGTCTACTCAGTAATGCACATCTTCAATGTTTGAAGTAGAATTTGACATTTATTGCCAATCTAAAAACATTTGTAGTCAAATATGACATAAGAAATGATGGTAGTGAATTCAGTTTTATCAAGTGGCTCACTGGATCAGAGGCCAGTTTACAAAAAGGAGGCATTCCAAAGAATAGTTTTTAACATTATTGGAAAAAGCATATTCTTGGAAGATGATAACATTAATTTTGATGCATAATTTTTGTATTTGTTTTATTGCATTTTAATATACCTCAGTATTGTCAAAGTTACAGATTAAAAATGGCCTAGTATTTGCAGCAAATATTATAGAAATAACAACAATCACTGTTTATAATATAGTAGATAATACTAAACAGCTTCAGTATACAGTGGAAAGTCATTCCTAGCATACTATACAAAAATGTGGAAGAAGCTCACAGAGTATTGTCTCAAAGCCAGTTTTCAGTGTTAAAAGTGTGATTGCCTCATAGTCAGTTTTCCTTGTTTCATTTTCATTGTTAAAAGTGTGATCATCTCTAGAAAGAAAACAAAGCTGGGGGTCTCACACTTCCTGATTTCAAAACATATTACAAAGTTACAGTAATCCAAAATAGTATTATGTTGACAAAAAGGCACACATAAGGACCAGTGGAAAGAACAGAGAACACAGAAATAAAACTCTTACATGTATGACCAAATGATCTTCAACAAAGAAACGAATGCTACACAATGGGAAAAGGATAGTTACTTCAACAAATGGTGATGGGAAAACAGAATATAAAGCTGCAAAATAATGAAGTTGGCTCCCTTTGCTACACCATACACAAAAATTAATTCATAATAGGTTAGAAACCTAAATATAAGATCAGAACCTATAAAACTCCTAAAAGAAAACATGGGAAAAGCTTCATGACATTGGATTTGACAATGGATATAGCACTAAAAACACAGAAAACAAAAGCAAAAATACACAAGTAGGACTACATTAACATAAAGCTTCTGTGGAGCAAAGGAAGCAATCAACAGAGTGAAAAGGCAAGCTACGGAATGGGAGAAAATACTTGCAAACTGTATATCTGGTAAGAGGTTAATATCTAGAATATAAAGAACTCCTACAGCTCACACAAAAAACACAATCCAATTAGAAAACAAGGAGAGGACTTGAATGGACATTTCTCCAAAGAAGATATACAAATGGCCAAAAAACATATGGAAAGATGCTCAACACAACTAATCATCAGGAAAATCAAAACCACAATGATGTATCACCTCACACCCATTAAGATTGCCATTATGAAAAAAAAAAGAAGTGTTAGTGAAGATGTGGAAAAATTGAAACCTTCAGGCACGGTTGGCAGGAATATAAAATGATACAGCAACTGTGAAAAACAGTACAAAGATTCCTCAAAATTTTTTAAATAGAATACTCTATGTCCCAGTAATATCACTTCTGGGTATTTACCCAAAAGGGACTGAAAAATAGGATCTTGAAGAGATATTTACACTTCCATGTTCATTGTGGCATTTTGCACAAAAAACAAGATATGGAAGCAAGCTAAATGTCCATCAAAAGAAGAAAGGATTTAAAAATGTGGTATATGCATAAAATGGAATACTGTTCAACCTTTAAAAAGAGGGAAAACCTGTTGTATGCTACAACATGGATGAACAGTGATGACATTATGCTAAGTGAAAAAAGCCAGTCACAAAAACACAAATACTGCCTGTTTCTATTTCTAAGAGAAATCTAAAGTAGTCAAACTCAAAAACAAAAAGCAGAATGGTGAATGCCAGGGGCTGGGAGGTGGGGAGAAAGAGAAATTGTTCAATGGATACAGTTTCAGTTTCCCAAGATGAAGAAGTTCTAGATATCTATCACACAAGAGTGTGTAGTTAGTATCACTATATACTCTTTAAAAAGTTGATAAATTTTATGTTATGTGTTTCTTACCACAATAGGAAAAAAAGTGTGATTTCATTGTTGTAAGATGAACCTACAGCAAAGAAAACCAGTTTTATATGTATGAGTGTCCCTGGAAAATCATCAAGATCAAGGTTAATTGGCAGGAGAAGGTATTTTATAAACAAACGTACTTTGCCAGGTTTCAAATTTCTAGCTTCACAAATGCCTCAAAAGGTACGGAAATTGCTTCCTTATTTTTCAAGGACTTTATTATTTAGCTGTGTATTAAAATCTAAGTGCCATATAATTTGAAAGTATATAAATGCCTAAGCTCTTTTGACCATGGCTTTTGTAATTGTAATTGCAGGTCTAACTTCTTTATTAATGCAAAACAAGAAGTCAAACAACTATTTTCTCATGAACCAAGATGCCGTTTTGATTCTGGCTTCACTTCAGGATAGTGTAGTAAGTGGAGACACTGTTTCCAGTCTGACAGAGAATGATTTTAGCTGTGCCAACCTAACTCAGATTCATTTTTACTCACTGAATTAGACACAGTCAGTTTTCTGGTAGTTCTGCCATCAGGGTAATCCCCTGAACTTGAGCCAGATACTTGGCTCAGGAAAATTGTTCGTTGGAAAATTTTAGCAGTCTCTGGAGTTTAAGGGCTGTCTCTAGTAATCTACCTGGCCCTCAGGTGATTAGGAGAAGGGAATATTGGCCTTGAGTAAGAGAGCTCTATGAGCCCATTAAAGGGAATGTTTGGGATGTGGGCTCTGGATCAACTGGTTTGCATTTTAAAGGGGCTTATACAGGTACATTGTTCACTATCTCTAGGACTCAGCTAGCCTGCTAGAGACAGTCCCTCCAGAGTCAGCTAGACCCCAGAAGTCAAAGTATCAAAAATAGAGAAAAAATGACTTCATTAATACAAATAGAGAAATGTGTGTGAAATATTTCTATCAATCTTCCAGTATTTTTCCCCCTACAGGTTTTATAAGAATTGGGCAATAAGAAATCTAGGACAGACTGTTTAGTAGGAATTTATAATGGACATATCTTATTTTGCCAAATATGGAAAGACTGCTATGCCGTTAACAATCAACTAATTGTTAAAGTAGGAAGATTCCTTTTTATAAAAATTAAAGCTATCAAGGAAGCACAGGTTTGAGTAGAAGGCCAGAATTCTTCCAACAGAGGTGGCCCAGGGCCTATTTTTAGATAAAGCCAAGATTTTCCTCCAGAAGTAATTCTGGATCTTCTTAGCACTTAGATAAATGGATGTGGAAGACCCCAGTGTCCCACTTTAGAGAGTAATAGTACATAATTGTAATTATTTGTGCCTGGGAATATTTAATAGGAGATGATATATTAAAAAACTTAATAATTCACCCAGAAAATATCTAAAATTTTAAATATATATATTCCAGTGAATCTTCCAAGATGAATTAGTTGCAAAATATATCCATAGGTATATTAACTTAGTCTCCTATATAGGGTTATTAGACAGAAGTTTATCAAATATTTGCAAATATTTGCCTAAAATTGTAATTTTTATTTAATACTGGTTATTCTTAACCCCTCTTTTCAGAACAATTTAATAATAAGTAGTAGTTTGTTGGGGTAATAATTAGTTAATTGACAATAACAATATCTTATCAGAACATAGAATACTCACATTTATTTCTCTTCACTCAAAAACTATTTACTGAACATTTACTATATTTGAGGCATTGTTCTGAACACTGGGAACTATCATCCACAAATTGTAACAAGTCATTAATTAATTAGTATTCTTTCTCTGATCTTTGTGATACACCTGTTCTTAGGTTACATACACCTAGTAGGCACTCATCAAAATACAAATTTCAATGTGGATGTGTCTCCTGGGAATGTATGTTTACTCCATAAAACAGAGTGTATCATGAATGAATGAATATATAAAATTTACGTATCAAATACACAATATATCAAATATACAAAGATAAGCACATATATGTGCATGTACATAATTAGGCATGATTTTCTTGGCCTGTAAGTGCACTAGCTTCTCAAGTTCCAGGTTGGTGAGTAGATGGGGTGAGAAGCAGTAAAAGGCCAGCCCACATGGCAAACTGTGTCTTGGGTTCATCTGTGCAGACGTGACACTGGTTCTGTTAGTTCTCCTCAGCTCCCAAGATGTCAGTCACCTTGTTTTCTCCTGGCTACAAACATTTCCTTTTCCAACAGAATCTCTCAGTGCAGTGTTTCATGTGCTTGACTTCCTCCTCTTCACTGTCAAAACTTCCTAGTCCAGTGTTTCCATCACAGAAACGTTGAGATATTTTTGCCAACTAAGTTAAGTTGGCCAACCAACAACTGTTGAATTCTTAATTAAAAAAATATTAGTGATTCTCATCAGTTAACGGCAAGTGGCTGGATCTTGTGATTAGGTGATAAGTTAAAACAGCAAAGTCTTAGATAAAATTCATGGTCCATTATTTTATTGGAGTTCATGCTTTTTTCTTTTTGTTTTGCAGGAGTTCCCCATATATTACATATTAGCCCTTTTTGGTTTTAGACATTGTACATAACACATCCTACTCTGTCATGTCTCTAGCTTTGCCAGTGGTGGTCCTTAATTTTGATCGACTCATATATATATACATGTATTTTTTTTTGCCTTGCAATTTGTGCCTTTGGAGTTTTAAGAAATCCTTCTTTATCTTTACACCATAAAGATATTCTCCTATATTATCCCTTTTTCACACAATAGTTTTGCTTTTTATATGTAGGTCCTTTATCCATTTGGAGTCTGCCTTTTTATAGTGTTAGGTAGTGATTATGTTTTATTATTCTGGATTATTTGTAAGGCACATTACCACATAGTCATTATAATAGCTATGGAAAAATAAGGAATGGTGAGTTATTTAATCAGTTGTACAAAAATATTTTGTGCTTCAATGAAAACCTGTGCATTATCTATAACACATCCTTCCAGCTTGTCTAGTAATAGCCCTATTCATTGTCTTTAAGTTATTTTGCACCATTGTTTAAGTTGCAGATAGCAGATGGAAATGAAAACTCTGTTGTCCAATAGAGTTTTGTTTGACTTCTCTAACTCCTGTGGAAAAAATCAGTGTTACCTCCCTTGGTAATCCAATTCCTTTATTCCATATAAATTTGTGCTTTTTCACTTTTCCTCTGAAGCTGTTTTAATATCTGTTTGGTTCCCTCATTGATGAACTAGTAAAATAAAATCTTTAATACTATATGACAGTCATTTTTTTATACCTATCCAAGAATAATTATTTTACTTTTAACAGAGTTAAAACAGTGACTATGTTAGCCAGCTTTTCTCCAGATCTTCAAAAATAACATACATAAATTGAAATGATTCTTGAGATGTGACATTAATAAAACTATGCTTTAGAGAAGAAGCCCTTCGTTTCTCTTAAAGTCTACCTTGTAAGTGGCCCCTGGCATGTATCAATGGGATTCTGGGACCCTAGATTCCCTGAACCCCCATGTTCTAGTCTGTCAAATGTAGAGGTTGGACAAGTTTTGGGACTGATTTAAGTCTATGTCATCATTTACAATTAATTAGGTTTTTTTTGACAGCTATATGGAACCACCAATATTTAAAGATAAAGGCAGGCACAACCTTGCTATTAGGTGAGATGTATCTCAAGGAGGAAATCTCAGACCAAATTCCATCACACATGCACACACTTATTAGCAGACACAAACTGTTCTAAAAGTTAAAAATCCCAGTTCTCTGTTCCGCTTGTTGAGGTACTCCAACCATCGCATTGTATGAAAAGTTTCATTTGGAGATACTATACAAATACCTTAGCAGGATTCAGCTGACCTTATTTTAGGAGTCAGAGGACTAAGTTGTAAATTGCATGGTTGAATACAGGACTGGTTCAAAATATTAAGTCTAAGGTGCCATTCGATGCATTTCAAACTTTAAAGTGCATACAAACCTGGTTCAAATGCAGATCTCATTCAAAACACAGATCTAATTCAGTAGGTCTGTTACATAACAAGATAGACAAGAACATCATCCAGGGAAGATAAAGTTCAACGGAAAAAACTGCTCAAACCTCCCAGCTGGGGTCCCCTGTGAAGACAACACAGGCTTTGCAGGGAGGTAACTTCTTTGCCTATCGAAACCAGGCCAAACTGGTCCCAACCTGTTCCCAGCGTGGGCTCAATTGAACAAAACTAAAAACTGCCGAAAACATGCCTCATCATAGGAAAGGACATGCACACTGAGAGGGTTGGCTCTATAGATGGACCCGTCAATCAAATAACCCCATCTTGTCAATCAAAGACATGCTTCCTAGCCAGAATGCAGTATATAGGCCTCCCGCCTAACAGATGGAGGTCTTTCTACTTTGACTCTGGCCCACTTCTCCTTTGGAGTTTTATTCAAATAAAACCTTTGCTCTGTTTCACTCTTGTGTCTTTGTCTTTCAATTCTTTGTTGCGGCTGGGACAAGAACTGAGGAGAACAAACTCAACCTGTAACAGATCTGGAATAGGGCCTGAGATCCTGCATTTTAAAGAAATCCCTCCTATTGCTGGAGCTGATAGTATAGACAACATTTTGAGTATCAAGAAAACAGATCATAGATCTTGTTAAATTCTAATACCCTGTACATGAAGGGAAGAAGAACCTCTACAGTCTTCCTAGCCAGCCACATACCCTGAACACCAATGAAAAGCCTCTAACATTTCTTATGTTGTTTTAAAATACACCTGCTGTTGAGAGTAGTTAGAATACTGCTTCTCTAAAGCCTAGAGTATAGAATTGCTTAGTCTTTCAAATAGGAACAACCTACCCTTAACTGTGCATTCAGGTTTAGAGTACTCAAAATAGTAGTTCACTTTTATATTACAGTGCCTATACTGGATCATTTGATGTAAACTAGCCCCTTTCCTGCTCTCAAACTCTAAACTTGATCCTCCCCCTTCCCCTCTCCTCTTCTTTGTTTCAAACCTGAAAGTAAATTTTCCTTCTCACCACCCTTCCTCATTCCCATTTCGAATTGTGGCTCTCTTGCCTTTGATCTCAACTTTGGCTGCCCTTTATACAACTGGGTAACTCCAGAACAATTACATGGTAATCTGGGAGTGGATCTCCAGGTCTTTTGAAAACCCTCCCCGTAATTCAAAAATGTAGCCAGGATTGAGAATCAGGACTCTAATACACTGATTCTTAAATGTGGCTGTATGTTGTAATCCCCTGAGGAGCTTTTAAAAAATGCTTGAGTCCCACCCTCGAAGGTCCTGACTTCATTGTTTTGGAGTGTGTCCTGAGCATTAGGACTTTAAGAATTCTTCAGGGGATGCTAACATGTCTCAAAATAGAGCTCAACTTGGTTCTGTTTATAACCCAATTTTTAGGATTGGTCAAAGTAACAGCAGGATGCTTAGCTATCTCTTACATTAGGGAAAAGGTGTCCATTTACTTCCAAGACAGAACTTATGACTCGCTATTCAGGCCTTACTGAAGATCTGGTAAGTGTTATTTGTAAGAACATTATTGCTTCTTTTATTATGTGTATGTGCTTAAGGATACACAAGTGGAATTCTTGAATTTTAAATTGCATAACAATACCTGCAATGTAGATCAGCATCTCCAGAGACAGGTAAAAGGGCTTATTAGTTTGAATTTTTAAGGAGGCACACAGGTGATCCTCACAGCATTTGTGAGATTATAGTGAGCATACCATGGAAGTCGAACTGACTGAATAAGGAAGTGCTTAGGTAGCCATGTAGCTATCAATATGGTGTTGCACAAAGTTGAAAAGATCAGGACACGCCATCCCAAAATATGTCATTTTGACATAAGGATTGTTTTGATTTGAAAGCAATTGACAATAAACAGATGCAGGAAGAGTTTGCTGCCTTTCTCCATCTGTGTGAACGCAGGCATAAATTTCCCTTTCTAAGGTGTTTCTTTCCCTCCTAGTGATTCTTACACATTCACTTACATCAATATTTGTCCTCTTGCTAAATAACTACCATTCATTAAGGGCCCTGTATGTACTATACTAAGCATATTACTTTGGCCCTTATATCAATTCCTGCAGTACCTCAATGAGGTAGGCTCTATTTTCCTAGTTGACTGTGGTAAAAACTCTAAAACTCAGAAAGGTTACAACATTTCCCAAAGCTATTAATAATGAACAGAACTGGAATATGAACCAACCTACTACAGTTCCAAAGTCCTCTTTCCTCCTTAATATCTTTCATTAAAAAGAAAAAAGTATTAATGTTTTCTGGCTGAAGAAGAAAAACGAGTAGAATCTAAGCTCCATTTTTTTAACTGTGTGATTGAATTAACTCATCAACATTTGCTGAAAATTCATGAATTGTTAATGGAATAGTGGCAGTACTGTCACCTTTGCTGATGTCTACTTGAATAGAATTCCTTAATTTAACACCAGGGTATTTAAATTGTTTCTCTTCTTAGAAGCTTCATTTAATAGGCCTTGACCTGGAAATTGGCCAAGAGCTCTTGACAATAGAGGTGGTCATGGCACCAAGAAACCTTATTACTTGTCCTGTTAAAAAGCAGAGCAAAAGGAAACCTGTCACTGTGTACATATTGCTCTACTGGTCCAACTTATGTGTCCTGTAAATTATTAATAGTGGGCACATGTTACCATAAAAGTAGAAAACAACACAAACAAACAAAAAAGTCCCTATTGAGAAGCAAAGCAGTTTTCTGTGCTGTAGAAGAGTATAGAATTCAGATGCTCTGACTTCTTTTCCTATATTAGCTCCCCCTTTTTTAACACCAATGGAACTGACAACTCAAGAGCATTATTAAACAAAATGAGGCTGATACTCTAATTAGAAACTATTTGAACTAAAGAAGGACACTGTGGCCTTAGAATAAGCTTCATAAAATTGAAAAAAAAATGAAGGGGAAAATAATGACTAGTATGTATAGGGACACATGACTACTTAGCAATGATATTGGTTATGTAGAAATTCTTTAAAGTTGCATTTTTAGTGTCCTAGAGAAAATATGAATAAATACGAAAAAGAACAAAGAAAAAGGATAATGTATTGATAGGAAGACCTATTAACATTAAATATCTATTTTCCCAGGGCAAAATAAATTCATTGTGCCAAGCAAAGAACAAAAAGAGATCTTAATTATTTCTTTTAGTTTAGGGTTTTTAAAAAAAAATCTCAAAGGTGATGTATTACTCTTCCTCAGGTTAATTATCGTGATAACTCATAGGTAGTATTCTTTTGCTTTGACAGTCTGTACTATAATATAGTAAAATCAGATGGAATTCTTGAATTCCTAGGCTTTTATAGTCAGCATTTTAAATATTTAAATGATCTCACAGAGCAACTAATCCAATGTTAAATAGTAGTATAGTCCATAGGCTACCTGAGTCAAAATCAGTCAGGATGATTAATAAAAAGCATATTCCCAGAAATCACACCAAACACTACTTCAAAATCTCTCATTGAGATGAATCACAGCAGCTTGCTAACAGTGGGCATATACAATGTTTGTTTGTCCACAGACATCAGGGGAGACTTACAGAGGAATACCCATGCCCCTCTGTCTCCCATCCCTTCCCCAAGTTTGGAGGATTTAGCTTAAATACCCACTATTATGGACTGAATGTGTGCCCCCCACATTCATATGTTGATGCCCTAATCCCCAGTGTGATGGTATTAGGAAATGAGGCCGAGGAGAGGTGATCAGGTTTAGGTGAGGTCATAGGGTGGAGTTACCGTGCTGATAACTGTGACCTCCTAAGAAGAGACAAGAGCTTCCTATTAATGTCATAAGAGCACACAGCAAGATGGTGGCCTTCCACAACCCAGGAAGAACTGAACGTGCTAGCACCTAAATTGTGGACTTCCCAGTCTCCAGACTGTAAGAAATAAATGTATGCTGTGTAAGCCACCACCTATGTTACTTTGTTATAACAGTTCAAGCTAAAACCCTACCCCGAGCTTGCCTTCTGTTTATTTTCTGTAACTAGGACATATGTTTGCCTTTCTTCTGATAGCTAGCATCTGAAAGATGATTTTCGTAAAAGGAACTTTTTTGTACCTATTCCTATTTCTTATCAGTGGAAAACTGTTAATATTCTGTAGAAATAAAACATATAGGCATTGGGGGTTTATAAGGCCCATGCCTCTCACATTTTAAGTTTTGTGAAATTCATACATACGCTGAAAGTTAATCAAATGTGATCTTTTAAACCTAGCAAGGGGCACAGCCCCTTGCTTAACTAAGTTAAGAATTTAAACTTAGTCTTGATTCAGTAATTTTTCTTATTCACTCTATGATTCCATCCCTAACAACTGTGAAGATATTACACGATTTATACCAAATGAAGACAGTGCTACAGCATTTGAATTAAGAACAACTGCAACTGTGAAGGCCCACAAATTGTCGTTTTTAATTCAAAGGTTTGTTTCAATGTTTCAGTAGAGGATAACAGACTAAAAAGATTCTTAAAAATAAGAAAATACAATCTCCCTATTTTACAGATGAAAAAAAAGAGGAGACGGATAATCTAGTGCTTGGTTATGAACAGTGCTGCAACCTTATTTGCCATAAAAGGCTAATGAAAAAAATAGATGGCTGGATTATTATTTATTTCTGCCTAACAGAATATATAAAAAGGCTATTAGATTAAAGATGGCAGTGTGAGAGGAGAGACAGAGGCTTCCTCCTAAAACTGGATGCAATTAGAAAATATAGTTAGCCCAAGTAACCCTGAGAGAGCCACAGGAAAGAGGACAGCACCAGACTGTACACACCTGGAGAAAAGAGCAGACCTCACCAAACGAGGTAACATACCAGAGCTGTGGCTCCATGGGATCCGAGCCCTTCCACCACCCCAGCTCACTGGCGGGAGGAAGAGAAACAGAGCAGAGAGGGACTGTAAGGCCTGGGACTACTGAATACCTAGCTCCAGAGATCTGCTCTGGGAGCACAAACCTACATTTCATGGTGCTTTCATCATACTCTTCTGATTATGGGGTTGGAAAGCTGGGACAGGAGAAGTTTCTGGGGACACTGGGATTCTGGCCTCTTGTGGAAAGCAGGGATCCATATCCTGCTGCTCTGGGACAAAAAGCTTATTTGTGCGTGCTCCACCCACTGGTTCTAGCAGTGGAGACAGGCACAGCAGCCAGGAAGTGGGGAACAGCTCTTTCATTCCCCCAAGCACCAATACCACTCCCCTGTGACCCCCAATATTGCTTCAGGGGCTGAGCAGCTCCAGAGACCACAGCTTCTGGATACTAGAGGGTGCCATATACAAATATGAAATGCCAAAGGAACCTGGTCCAGAGTAAAATTAATACAACTCTGGAGAAAGACTTAAATGACATGGACCTTACGACTCTTACTGAAAGGGAGTTCAAAATAAAAATCATAAACATGCTAATGGAGGTACAGAAAGATATCCAAGAACTCAGGAATGAATTCAGGGCAGAGATCCAATCACTTAGGAGCATGATGGAGGATATTAAAAGCAGGTTGGATACAGTGGAGGAGACGATAAATGAAATAGAAACTAGAGATGAGGAATACAAAGAAGCTGAGGCACAGAGAGAATAAAGGATCTCTAAGAATGAAAGAATATTGAGAGAACTGTGTGACGAATCCAAAAGGAACAATATTAGCATTATAGGGATACCAGAAGAAGAAGAGAAAGAGAAAGGAACAGAAAGTGTCTTTGAAGAGGTAGTTGCTGAAAACTTCCCCCATCTGGGGAAGGAGATAGTCTCTCAGGCCGTGGAGATCCACAGATCTCCCAACACAAGGGAACCAAGGAAGACAACATCAAGACACATAGTAATAAAATTGGCAAAGATCAAGGATATGGACAGACTATTAAAAGCAGCCAGAGAGAGAGAAATAAGATCACATACAAAGGAAAGCCCATCAGGCTAAGATCAGACTTCTCAGCAGAAACCTTACAGGCCAGAAGGGAGAGGCATGATGTATTTAATGCCATGAAGCAGAAGGGCCTGGAACCAAGATTACTTTATCTGGCAAGATTATCATTTAAATTTGAAGGAGGGATTAAGCAATTTCCAGATAAGTAAAAGCTGAGAGAATTTAGCTCCCACAAACCATCTCTATAGTCTATTTTGAAGGAACTGCTATAGATAGAACTGTTCCTAAGGTTAAATAGCTGTCACCAGAGGTAATAAAACCACAGTAAATAAAGTAGAACAACTAATTACTAAGCAAATACAAAATTAAATTAACTTTACCCAGAGTTAATAAAGGGATAGATAAAAAGTACAGAATATGATACCTACTATATAAAGAATGGAGGAGGAAGAAAAAGGAGGAGAAACAGAAAAGAACCTTTAGATTGTGTTCATAACAGTATACTAAGTGAGTTAAGTTAGATTCTTAAGTAAGGAAATTAACCTTTAACCTTTCATAACCACAAATCTAAAGCCTGCAATGGCAATAAGTACATACCTATTGATAATCACCCTAAATGTAAATGGACTGAATGCACCAATCGAAAGACATAGAGTCACTGAATGGATAAAAAAACAAGACCCATCTGTATGCTGCTTACAAGAGACTCACCTCAAACCCAAAGACATGCACAGACTAAAAGTCAAGGGATGGAAAAAAATATTTCATGCAAACAACAGGGAGAAAAAAGCAGGTGTTGCAGGACTAGTATCAGACAAAATAGACTTCAAAACAAAGAAAGTAACAAGAGATAAAGAAGGACTTTACATAATGATAAAGGGCTCAGTCCAACAAGAGGATATAACCATTATAAATATATATGCACCCAACACAGGAGCACCAGCATATCTGAAACAAATACTAACAGAACTAAGGGAGAAAATAGACTGCAATGCATTCATTTTAGGAGACTTCAACACACCATTCACTCCAAAGGACAGATCTACCAGACAGAAAATAAGCAAGGACACAGAGGCACTGAACAGCACACTAGAACAGATGGATCTAATAGACATCTATAGAACTCTACACCCAAAAGCAACAGGATACACATTCTTCTCAAGTGCACATAGAACATTCTCCAGAGTAGATCACATACTAGGCCACAAAAGAGCCTCAGTAAATTCAAAAAGATTGAAATTCTACCAGTCAACTTTTCAGACCACAACGGTATAAAACTAGAAATTAAATTGTACAAAGAAAGCAAAAAGGCCCACAAACACATGGAAGCTTAACAACATGCTCCTAAATAATCAATGGATCAAGGACCAAATTAAAATAGAGATCAAGCAATACATGGAAACAAATGACAACAACAACACAAAGCCCCAACTTCCATGGGACGCAGCGAAAGCAGTCTTAAGAGGGAAGTATATAGAAATCCAGGCATATTTAAAGAAGGAAAACAAGCCCAAATGAATAATCTAATATCACAATTATCGAAATTGGAAAAAGAAGAACAAATGAGGCCTAAAGTCAGCAGAAGGAGGGACATAATAAAGATCAGAGAAGAAATAAACAAAATTGAGAAGAATAAAACAATAGCAAAAATCAACATAACCAAGAGCTGGTTCTTTGAGAAAATAAACAAAATAGATAAGCCTCTAGCCCAACTTATTAAGAGAAAAAGAGAATCAACACACATCAACAGAATCAGAAACGAGAAAGGAAACATCATGACGGACCCCACAGAAATACAAAGAATTATTAGAGAATACTATGAAAACTGTATGCTAACAAGCTGGAAAACACAGAAGAAATGGACAATTCCTAGAAAAATACAACCTTCCAAGACTGACCCAGAAAGAAACAGAAAATCTAAACAAACCAATTACCAGCAAAGAAATTGAAGTGGTAATCAAAAAATTACCCAAGAACAAAACCCCCAGGCCAGATGGATTTACCTCGGAATTTTATCAGACATACAGAGAAGGTATAATACCCATTTTCCTTCAACTTTTCCAAATAATATAAGAGGAGGTAATACTCCCAAACTCATTCTATGAAGCCAACATCACCCTAATAGCAAAACCAGGCAAAGACCCCACCAAAACAGAAAATTACAGACCAATATCCCTGATAAATGTAGATGTAAAAATACTCAATAAAATATTAGCAAACAGAATTAAAAAATATAGCAAAAGGATCATACACCACGACCAAGTGGGATTCATCCCAGGGATGCAAGGATGCTACAACATTCGAAAATCCATCAACATCATCCACCACATCAACAGAAAGAAAGACAAAAACCACATGATCATCTCTATAGATGCTGAAAAACCATTCGACAAAATTCAACATCCATTCATGATAAAACTCTCAGCAAAATGGGTATAGAGGGCAAGTACCCAACATAATAAAGGCCACATACGATAAACCCACAGCCAACATCATACTGAAGAGCGAGAAGCTGAAAGCTTTTCCTCTGAGATTGGGAACAAGACAGGGATGCCCACTCTCCCCACTGATATTTAACATAGTACTGGAGGTCCTAGCCACGGCAATTAGACAAAACAGAGAAATAAAAGGAATCCAGATTGGTAAAGAAGAAGTTAAACTGTCACTATTTGCAGATAACATGATATTGTACATAAAAAACCCTAAAGACTCTACTCCAAAACTACTAGAACTGATATTGGAATACAGCAAAGTTGCAGGGTACAAAATTAACAAACAGAAATCTGTGGCTTTCCTATACAGTAACAATGAACTAATAGAAAGAGAAATCAGGAAAATAATTTCATTCACAGTAGCATCAAAAAGAATAAAATACTTAGGAATAAACCTAACCAAGGAAGTGAAAGACCTATACCCTGGAAACTATAAGACACTCTTAAGAGAAATTAAAAAGGACACTAACAAATGGAAACTCTTCCCATGGTCTTGGCTAGGAAGAATTAATATCGTCAAAATGGCCATCCTGCCCAAAGCAATATACAGATTTGATGCAATCCCTATCAAATTACCAACAGCATTATTCAATGAACTGGAACAAATAGTTCAAAAATTCATATGGAAACACCGAAGACCCCAAATAGCCAAGGCAATCCTGAGGAGGAAGAATAAAGTGGGAGGGATCTCACTCCCTAACTTCAAGCTCTACTACAAAGCCACAGTAATCAAGACAATTTGGTAGTGGCACAAAAACAGAGCCACAGACCCGTGGAACAAAACAGAGACCCCAGATATTAACCCAAACATATATGGCCAATTAATATATGATAAAGGAGCCATGGACATACAATGGGGAAATGACAGTCTCTTCAACAGATAGTGCTGGCAAAACTGGACAGCTATATGTAAGAGAATGAAACTGGATCACTGTCTAACCCCATACACAAAAGTAAATTCAAAATGGATCAAAGACCTGAATGTAAGTCATGAAACCACAAAACTCTTAGAAAAAAACATAGGCAAAAATCTCTTCGACATAAACATGAGCAACTTCTTCATGAACATATCTCCCCGGGCAAGGGAAACAAAAGCAAAAAATGAACAAGTGGGACTATATCAAGCTGAAAAGCTTCTGTACAGCAAAGGACACCATCAATAGAACAAAAAGGTACTCTACAGTATGGTAGAATATATTCATAAATGACAGATCCAATAAAGGGTTGACATCCAAAATATATAAAGAGCTCACACACCTCAACAAACAAAAAGAAAATAACCCAATTAAAAAATGGGCAGAGGACCTGAACAGACAGTTCTCCAAAGAAGAAATTAAGATGGCCAATAGACATATGAAAAGATGCTCCACATCGCTAGTCATCAGAGAAATGCAAATTAAAACCACAATGAGATATCACCTCACACCAGTAAGGATTGCCACCATCCAAAAGACAAACAACAACAAATGTTGGTGAGGTTGTGGAGAAAGGGGAACCTTCCTACTGTGCTGGTGGGAATGTAAATTAGTTCAGCCATTGTGGAAAGCAGTATGCAGGTTCCTCAAAAAGCTCAAAATGTTATTTGACCCAGGAATTCCACTTCTAGGAGTTTACCCTAAGAATGCAGTAGCCCAGTTTGAAAAAGACCGATGCACCCCTATGTTTATTGCTGCACTATTTACAATAGCCAAGAAATGGAAGCAACCTAAATGTCCATCAGTAGATGAATGGATAAAGAAGATGTGGCACATATACACAATGGAATATTATTCAGCCATAACAAGAAAATAAATCCTACCATTTGCAACAAGACGGATGGAGCTAGAGGGTATTATGCTCAGTGAAAGAAGCCTGGTGGAGAAAGACAAGTACCAAATGATTTCACACATATGTAGAATATAAGAAGAAAAGAAAAACTGAAGGAACAAAACAGCAGCAGAATCACAGAACCCAAGAATAGACTAACAGTTACCAAAGGTAAAGGGACTGGGGAGGATGGGTGGGAAGGGAAGGATAAGGGCAGCAAAAAGAAAGGGGCCTCATGATTAGCATGTATAATGTGGGGTGGCATAGGGAGGGATATGCAACACAGAGAAGACAGGTGGTGATTCTATGGCATCTTGCTGCGCTGATGGACAGTGACTGTTGTGGGGTTTGTGGGGGTGACTTGGTGAAGGGGGAAGTCTAGTAAACATAATGTTCTTCATGTAGATAAATAAATAAATAAGGCTATTGAACAAAGCACCATCTTACTCTACTGTCAGAGCTAAGTGTGATAGCTAAATCAAAAATGCCTCTCGAAGTTGACTTAATCTTTTTACAAAGAAGACTTGTTCTGTTGGAGTAAAGAACAGGGGTGCCCACTTAAGGAGGAAAACCACTGCATTACAGATTGTAATTAAAAAAAAAATTCATTAGTAGGTGGGTTTTACCACCTTTCCTTATTAACAATGAGCAATGTTTACAAAAACTAGTTATTCATCCAGCAAACATTTGTTGATGTCTATCATGAGACAATGCACAAGATCATTTGAAATTCAGATGAAGAAAGAGGTTCTTAACCTCTAAAAACACATCAGGAAAGATAAAATAGAATACCATGTAGCTATGTAAATATTTCTTGAAGAATACAGGAGTGGGACAATACTAAAATAATTAGTGACCATGAAATATATCATATTTTCAAGACCCTTTGTACATCAGCTTATTAACCCCACTGTGAGAAAAATAAATTTTGAATTCCTCTAATAGCAAGAAATAGGAGGTCTAGGAAATTATGAAATTTACTTACAGCACCCAAGAGGGTAAACTGGTGTTAAAAAAATTTTTATCCAAAACTTGGAAATGGAGGTAGAGCCGTATGACTTTTCAATGTAATATAGATTATTGTATAAAAGGCCTACCCAAGAACTATTTAATTCTCTAAGAGAATGTACCTGTGTTTGCCTTTCTACTTTACTATTTGAGTGTAGACACTGTGAACAACATGTTAACTCACAGATTTCTATTTGGTAGAAATGGTAACTACACAGGTTATGGTTTAACTCTCCTGTAAATATTAACTAGTTTGTATTTAAAATTTCCCCCCACAATTCCCAAAATTCCTAAATAACCAATTTCTCAAAGTTATCTTTGAATAAGTTTTATCCATCTTACTAGCTCTCTCATTAATGACTTAATATATCTATGGCAAGTCTTAATTTTATATTTACATGAGAGTCACTTGTAAATTTTTTGAAAATTACACCTTGACACAAAGCTGATTAAGAAATTTGTTGAATTCCATGATTATGACAATTAAAAATTACATTAGTACCCTGAATTTCAAAAACAAAGGGTTTTTGACTAATTCAGCAACCAGTGATTAAATGTGCTTTGTATTCTTATAGCATTGTCTGTGACCCTCATTGTATATTTAATATGGATTGATGACTTTTTCTGTATATAATCTCTCAACCTAACCAGATCTTAGAATATCACTCCTGTTTGCATCCCTCAGGATACAAAATGAGCAAGCATGATAGATTCTCAGTATTTATTTTGTAAATGAACTCAGTGAAATATGAAATACGTTAATGTGCACAAAGCCAATATGTTCAAATTGGTATTTACAGAGTAAGTTTTAAACAATCCTAACAAAATAGAACTGGAATTAGCTGTTAGGGAACTGGAAGAGAGAAATGGCAAGATTTACATGTTTTACACATCTGTAAGTATACATGTTCAGACTAATCTGAAGAATAATTTAAGATTTCAAGGACAATCTCCCCAAAAAACTTCACAAGTCCCTATGGCAATGTCACATATATTAATTAGAAACCAAGAGAAAGAACAAAGAAAAGAGTGGGAACTTAAATTAAGACTTCAAAATTTGGCTCAGAATGACAGACGTTGACAGATGGAACAGGGGGGTTCCAAGTTAAAAACTGATCACAGTGAGGGTAGGTGTCTTGTGGCTATGAACAGTAATGGTAAGGAAATGTTTTTAAAAAGGCAGCAGAACAAATTATTTCTTGAATTTGGAAATCATCATATTGCTACTAGAATATAAACATTCTATTTAACCTTTCCCACCTGCCATTCTCAGCCCTGTATCAGTACAAACAGTATTATACATTTAAGATATATTATTAAATTACCAAGTTTTTGCAATTTCCAGTCCAAAAAGTTCACAGAGATCCCATTTTTTTCCTTTAAAATGGTTTAGAAGGATAGAGATGACTGAACCAAAGAACATTTGGTAAATGGTCAAATAATATGGCAATAGAATTAATCATTCATAAACAGGTAAATGACCTTCCAAGCTTTATTTTCAGAATATGCCGTACTGCTTTAAAATATAAAACATTCACAGCACCAAGAAATAGATGATGACATGCAACCCAAGATAGCAAGCATATTTAATTAAATAGTCTTCATGAAAAATTCAAGGTGAACAATTATTTTAGAGCTAGCAAACACCCTTGTATAGTTTTACTCACTTCACATTTGCTTACTTCACAAAGACATGGTTTTTCTTCCAATTTGTAATAATGCCAAATTGCACACTTGGAACATTAATAACAGTTTTGCAATTAGATAAATATTTGTACAGTTTTATTACCATGTTGATTCTATGAATTTTTTATTAAGTATCTCCCCTGAAGCTTTTGCTCACTTTCTCATTTTATTTTACAAATGTTGTCAACTCACAGTATCTATACTAATGTTAAAGAAATATAACACTGGTATATTAAAACGAATGAAGGTCCAGGAGTGACAAAAAGTATAATTTACTGTCCTACTACCACATTTCAACAGAAAGCATACACATAACATCTGTACCCAGCCTTAATGCTCTTTTGATTTTGCCCTACAGGACCATATGGGGGAAATGTCTGAAAAACACGGTGAGATGAGAGAGATAATTTGTGAACTTGTCTGAAAGGTAGAACAATAATAAATAGTGTGTGCATGAGTATGTGTGTTCATATATATTAATATTACACATGCCCAGAACATGATGAACTAGGGTTACATAATAAGGGATACAAATGAATGTACTATTCTGGGTTCTGGTTAGGGAGATAAGATACAAACAGGAAAAATTATCAACTACTTGATTCAATCAGTTAATTTGAATTCCACCAAGAGTCCTAGAAAAGTCTTTCTGCTGATAGAAGTTTCTGCATAGATACAAAAGTTCTGTTATCAATGACCTCTTTTCTGAGCACATTGCCTACAAAATTTGAGAGCAATTTTATTAAAAGTTAGAAAGATTCAGTAGACATAATAACAATAGCCTATTGATCCAATGTTTCAGTCACAGAAATAACGAATCTGCAGCATATTCCAGAGCATATCTGACTTAGCCCAGCTGCAATGATCTCTGCTGCCCAGACCCCTTTGATCTGAATGCAATATCTCATCTCCACCCTCTCACCCAGGTGACAGTCATTGTAGGGTCCCAGTTGGCTATATTGTCCCCTGCTGGTGCAGCCCAACATTTGCTGATCATGACTTCTCTTAGATGTCTAGGTTATCCAGGATTCTTGGGGATATATCTAAGATTTAATAAACATCAGTTTTGGCAGGCCACCAGACAACTCAGATATTTGCAAGAGAAACTTTCAGGAGTTTTTAAAATGTGGCTGATGTTCTCAGCAATTCCAGCTTATGCTGCAGTTCTGGCATCTGGGTGCCAGCTCTGTTGGGAGCTTCACCTTGAACTAACCCCTTGCTTTATAATTCAACCCCATCTGCAAACACTGGACTCAGAAGTGGGGTCATTGGGACTCCAAATATCACCCATCTCTCACTTGTTCTGTATCTTAGAATGATGGACAGATAATAAAGTAAAATTAAAAGCTCTTTTTGAAAAGAACAATACAAGTTATAAAACTCTATTCATAGTGATCTGAAAAAAGAAAAGAGAAAAATGACCAAATCAGGAATAAAAGAGGAAACATCACTTACATAACCTGCAGATACCAAAGGGAATGAGGGAGCATTATGAACAACTTTACAGCCTGTATTACACAGATGAGTTTCTTGAAAGACATAAAATACCAAATCTGAATTGAGAAAAAATAGAAAATCTGATTGCTCTTATCCCTTTTAAAAATTAAAAAAACCTCCAGGCTCAGAGTTCAATGGTAAATTTAATAAACAAACATTTGGGTGAAATAATCCCAATTTTAGATCTCTCTTTCAGCAAATAAAGAAGCAAGAAACCTTGTCAGCTCATTTTATGAGTCTAGCATTAGTCTCATGCCAAAACCAGATAAAAATATTACAAGAAAAGGAAACTACAGACCCAAATGCCACAGTCACAAATATCCCTAACAAAATATTAAGGCTCCTTTTGTTTGGATAAAGTTCTTTAACTAGGTTTGGCCAGTGATGATAAATCTATGTATGTTACTTCTCTGTTGAAGCATTTATCGCTGATATAAAATTCTCCAAAACCATTTCTTTACCTCTACTACACTCCAGAGGCAACTTTTGAAATAGTAGCTGTTCCCTGGAGTGGCACTGCGGCTAAAGCAGAACTTTCAGTTGACCTGCAAAAGACATGCATGAGAGAAAAACAAAAAATAAAACAGTTTAATGTGTGAAGCCACTGAGATTTTAGAGTTGTTTGTTAATGCAGCATAACCTATACTGTCCTGACTGCTAAGCTATGGGATGTGCACATACACCCATTTTAAATACCAATTTATCATACCTACATTAATGTTATTGTGGTATGTTATCATGGGTTTAATGTATCTTAAATAAATGTCTACAAAGTTAGTAGAAACTGAGATCATTATGGATCAGGGTCCCCCAAAAGACATGGTGAGAAAGTGTTGTAGGGAGCAAAAGAAATTAGTTTTTGTTTTTAGTTGATTTTAGGAGACTAAACAATCCATTTCACCTTATTATTTCTTGCAGTGATACCTCATGTTCTCCCTGATTGCTCTGTTCAGTCATTGTCCCAGTTCAAATTTTGCTTTATTATTCTCAGTCTCATTTCTGCCTTGACATTTCATTGATTCCTACACACTTCTTCCTGTATCCAGACGTCTTCCAAATCAATTTCCCCAAAAGGGACATTATTCCTGAATTTGAGAATTGTTGAAAGCTTTATGTGTCTGATAGCCTTCTGGTTATACTCAATCCACACTATTCAAGGATTCCATATTTGCACATTTGCCTGTTCATTAAATTTACTCATGTCTCCCAAGTCTATACTTATGTTGCTTTTGTGGTCATTCATGGCCATGTGCAGAATGGCAAAAAATTTGAATTGTCTGAATGGCATGTTCCCAGTTGAGGCTGAACAAGGTGATGCTGCGCCTTCTGTCCATTCTATGGTCTGGTTAGTACCATGGTTTTGTTCTTTGGTACTTTTTGTTGGTGACTTATGGAGAACATGTATGTTTAGAGAAGCTTTGTTCAGGCATGAGTTACAATGCTGTTGGCTGTGAGTTCAATGTTAATGAATCAACAGCATATATTATATAAGGTGTCTTTAAACAGAAATACTCATAAAATAAGTTTATATATTCATCAGTTGACAAAAATGTTGTGACCAAATGCTAGCAGGAAGCTAAACTTGTATTTCTCCTGGATCATTGGTTCAGTATTTGCTAATGCATGTTTGTGGGGACTTCATAGAACATGACTACTGTGAATAACAAGAAATGATTATCTTTCCTTCTGAGCATCCTCTTGTGTCTCACACAAAACATGCTCAAAAAAGCTCACCAGATAAAAAGTCTTCCTATTTTTTACATTTGACTTGTAACATATACTCAATGATATTTATAAGGTACACTAATCTTAAGTGAGGAGTTAAATGATTTTTTTATACACTTGTGAAACTACCAAGTAGACCAAAATACAGATCATTCTAATAAAGTTCCCTCATATCCTTTTCCAGCCGATATCCTCAAACTGAGGTAAGCATTCTTCTGACATCTATTACCATCTCTTTTGTCTGTCTTTTCGACTGAGCGTAAATGAAATCACCCTGTATGTGTCCTTTTGTGCTCAGCAGCTTTTACTCAACATGTCTGTGTAATAGTAGTGCACCTATTTATTATTAGTAGTGCATTCATCATATACTACTGTGCAGTATTCCATTGAATGAATGAATTAAAATCTATTTATCCATTCCCCAAGTAATTGACATTTGGGTTACTTCTAGATTTAGGCTATGATTAACAATTGCTTTGAACAGTCTTATGCATATATTTTGATGGACCTATGGACTTATTTTTCAGGATATATACCTGAGACTGTTATATGATGGATATTCCTACATCATAGGATAGATGTACTTTAGCTTTATGAGACATTGTCAGTTTTATTAAACAGGTTTTTTTTTCATCAGCAGTGTGTAAGAGTTCCAGTTGGTCCACATTCACCAACATTTGCTATACAATTCTGTTTATTTAAATATATTTTAGACATTCTTTTGTGAGTGAAATGCTCTGTCATTGTGGCTTTAATTTAAATTTCCCTTATGACAAATATATCGGTCATTTAATGATATTAATTAATTTGCTGCTTCTGGTGCTCTTTTTAAGAAATACTGTTTATTCCAATGTCATGGAAATATTGTCCTAGGTTACTTTCCAGAACCTTTACTGATTCATCTTTCAAATTTAGGGATTGCTAATTGGTCCAGCATTATTTATTGGAAAGACAATCCATTTGCTTTGGAAATTTAAATACAATGGATCTGTCTTAAATCAACTGGGCTTTCACGTACGGACTATTTCCAGACACTTTTCTAGTCCTCTGAATTATGTGTGTAGCCTTACACTAATATCATACTGCCTTAATTTTTACAGTTTTACATTCTTAAAATCTACTACTATATGCCCTATATCTGTCTTTTTCAAATTTTTCTTGAGTATTTTACATTGTTGTGGTTTCCTATACATTTTTAAAACAGCTTTTCAGTTTCCTCTGGGAATGTTCTTCTGAAAGATTTGGACTGGAATTGTATTGAATATGTAGATAATTTTGCTAATAACTAAGATCTTAAAATAGTGTCTATGGATATTTACTAAAATATGTAAAATTTTATTTGAGTCATATTGATGGAGCTATAGAGAAAATTTTTTATGTTTTTGCGTGATTGGGGCTCTCTGAAGGAAAGAAATCTGAAACCTGGGCTAAAACTCAAGACTTGAAAGTCAAATGAGAACCAATAGTGAGAATTTTTTAAGAGATTTATTTTCATAGGGGTGTGAGTTTCATTTCAAGGGGATGAGTCCTGGAGACAGACAGATAAAACTTTGGTTGTAAACTCAAAGATGCTTCCGTTATCTTCCCCAAAAGGCGTTTATTTACATTCTAAAAGATTAAGAGGATCATTCTCTTTCTCTTCTCAAGGATCTTTTACATCATAAAAGAGCAGTCTTCAATCATCCTCTCAGAAGGGAAGGCCCTTTTCCTATTTTATCTTCCAGATTCGTATTTCTTTCTTAGTCTGTGGTACAGATCCTTACCCCTGCATCAGGAGGGTGACATCTAATCTGACTCTTCCTGTCTTCCCAGAAGAGAAAAGAACTGAGCAAATGAGAATTGACACAGTTATTATTATAAATTCTTCATCTGTTCTTGCTCTAGAAGGCTTATGCCTACTTTCAGAAAATACAAATAAATATAGATAAAAACTTCCCAGTATTTTATACTTTTTAGTAAAGAAGGCTTTCACATCTTCAATAGATAATATCTGAGCATTTGATGTTTTAAAAATTCAATTATGGATAACTGTAAATTTCTTTTTCCAATAATTTGTTGCTAGAATATAGAAATTCAGTTTATTTTTGAATATTTTATCTATAGCTATCAATCTTGCCAAATTTAATGATGTCTTTGTAGAGTACTTGGGGGCTTTCTGAAAGAGAAAAGGGGGGATAGATGAAAGAAAAAGAGGGGATGTGAACTCAACAGTCCAAGCAAGTTTACTGCTGAACCTGAGAGGGATCCCTCTGTCCTGGCCAACAGAACAAAGGAGAGTCTCTAACAGGCCAAAAGGCTTTTTTATGGCCAGGGTTTTTGGTGGGCTCTTTGAAAGGAGGGGTCAGGGGAAAGGTGGGCTTGTGGCTTGCTGACACGTCCTCTGCAGAATGCTTTTAGCCTGGGGAAGATGACACCTAGGTCTCTCTGAGTTGGCAGGTGGGCTTATTCGAAAGGTGGTCCTCAGGTCTGGATTCTATCACTTTCCATGTATAAAATTATATGGTTCACTCTCTTTTACTCTTCTCCTTTCTTTCGTCCTTTTTTTTTTTTCCTGTCTTGCTGTATTGACTAAGACCTTCAACACAATGTTGGATAGAAATGTACTTATATTCCATTTGTCTTGTTCTGGATCTTAGGGAAAAAGTATTCAATATGCCCCTATTAAGTATGATGACAGAAATGGGTTTTCCTAGATACCCGTTTTCAGATTAAGGAAGTTATACTATTCCTACCTTCCTGAGAATAATAATTTTTTTATAACAAGAAAATACTATCTTTTCCATTTATTAAAATGATCATATTTTAAAATCTTTCTTTGTTAATGTTGCAAATTAGCATTGCTTACTTTACAAATATTCAATTAATCTTACCATCATAAAAATCAATTGTTTCTAATGTAAAATAACATATATATGCATATAATATGCTATTCAGTTTCCTCTGGGAATGTTCTTCTGAAAGATTTGGACTGGAATTGTATTGAATATGTAGATAATTTTGCTAATAACTAAGATCTTAAAATAGTGTCTATGGATATTTACTAAAATATGTAAAATTTTATTTGAGTCATATTGATGGAGCTATAGAGAAAATTTTTTATGTTTTTGCGTGATTGGGGCTCTCTGAAGGAAGAGCATATAATATATATATTATATGCATATATATATGCATATAATATATATATATAATGGTTATATTTAGCTCACACATATTGGTATATACTCATTGCTAAATTTATTTGGTAATATTTTATTCAGGAATTTTAAATGCATGTTCGTAAGAGATATGGCCTGTAACATTACTTTCTTGTAATGTTCTTGTAAAGATTTGGTAATTTCCTACTAGGGTTACACTACAATCATAGAACAGATTGGGAAGTCTTTCATTTTGCTCTGTTGTGTCAAAGAGTTTGCATAAGATTTGTATTATTTCTTCCTTAAGTGTTGAAAAAAATTTGCCTTTGTAGTTATCCTTGCCTGGAGCTTTCATTGTGGAAAGGTTCAGCTACATTAACAGAAAAAAGATTATTCAGACTTTCAATTTCTTTTTATACTAGTTCTGTTGAGTTAAAATTTTTAGAAATTTTTTTCATTTTGTCAGTCTTAAATTTATAGTATCCTCTGATTTTTAAAAATGCATATAGAAAAGTTCCTTCCATTTTGGTAGTGATGTCATCCTTTCCATTTTTAACAGTGCGATTTGTGTCTCATCATTTTTTAGAGTTTCAGTCTTCCAAGGGCTTATCGATTTTTTAAAATATTTTCATAGAATTAGCTTTAGGTTCTATTGATCATCTCTATTCTTTGTCTTCTTTTCAAAGTTTTTTCTTACATTCTTCTATTATTTTCTTCTCTTTATGTTTTTTAGGTTAATTCCTCCTTTTCTACCTCCTTGAGGTAGAAATTTTATTTTTCCATTTTTCACTTTTTCTAACATGAATTTGTAGTAAGGAATGTCTCTTTATATACCTAACTGTACTCCTCACATTTTATCATCTATTTACCTTGTATTCAGTTAAAAATATTTTCTAATTTTCACTGTGACTTTTGTCTTACTTATTAAGGTGTTTAAAAAGATGTTAATACATATATTTGGGGAATTTTACGCTTCTATTTCTGTGTAGATTTTTAATTCATTTCTCCACTATTTCAATACTTTGTAATTTTCAAAGACATGCTTTATGGTCCAGTGTATAGTCTATTGTTGGTAAAGTTTCTTATGCACTTAAAAAGAATGTATTCTGCAGTTATAATATGTAGTAATCCAAATGTGCATTCAGGCCACATTGTTTAATAGCATTGTTCAAATCTTTATATCCTTATTGATGTTTTTGTCAGTTTGTTCTAATAGTTGCTGAGTTGTGTTAATATTGTCTACTATGGTTATGAAGTTGTCTGTTTTCCCCTTTTGGTTTTGCCAATTTTTATTTGTATACCTCATAGTCATAATTAGGTGGAAATAAAATTAGTATTTTTATGGTCCCTGGTACATTGACTTTTTTATCATCAGATGTCCATCTTTAGTACTATGGCTTGATCAACGTTTACTTTGTTTTATTATAATATAGTCACATCAGCTTTCTCTTAGTTAATATTTGGATGGTGTATATTTTTTCATTCTTTTTCTTTCAGCCTATCAATTTTCATATTTTTAAATGTTTCTATTGTGAAAAAACTACATTGGGCCTTGAGTATTTAATAAATTTATTATCTAAAATATCTGTTCAATAATTATGTTTATTTCTCCATCTTCACTTCCTCAAAAATGACTAGAAATAAAGATAAAAGCTTATCTTGATACAGGTTTAAAGTCAGCCAAATCCAGCTTTGAAAGAGTTAAGTTCAACCAGGAGTTCCGTGTCGAGGGCCACAAAGCACAGGCCCTCCAGCAGCCGTGGATGATCTCAAGTCTTTACCCAGAGATGGAGTCAATAAAGAGCTGCTAAAAAAAAATCTGTCTTATTATCTTTTCTTAATTTTAGTATTTCATCATGATTAACATTCAATGTAATTACTTGTATGGTTGGACTTAAGTCTACCATCTTGTTTCCAATTTTTGTTACAATTTTCTTCTCTGCCTTTTGTTACATTACACAAGTATTTTGAAAACTATTTCATCTTTTCTAACATTTTAGATATACTTTTTGCATTAATCTTGAAGTGGAGATGTTGCCCATTATAAGTCATCCTTGCACTTATTTCTATGTCATATTAGTAGCTGTGAATTCAGCCTTGCCGTGTGAGAGGACTGGCTGCTTTCAGGACCTCAGTGTAGTTTTTTCTTAAGGCAAAGAAGACCGAGGCCTTTGGGAGCACTTTGGTCTACAATAGGACAACTTGAGTTCCATGGTGCCGCACTGATGCCACCCTCAGCATTTTGTGATTTAGTGAACTGGTCTCTGTGTACCTTATTCTGTTGGCCTGCACTTGGCCTTCACCTACCCCTAGCTTTGCCTTATAACAACTGTGTAGGCATTAGCCAGTTCCTCACAACTTCTGTGGAAAATGATCAGGAAAATTGGTGTTATACAGTTATTTATGTTCTTAATGATTTTGATTCATGTGGTTTGAAAGCTGAATGCTATAAACAAAGCTAAAAGTCTATTTGTCTATTTTTGAATTTGTTTATGTATTTCATAAAAATTTTTTAAATGTAAAGGTAAGCACAATTGTAGGTGTTAATTATTGGATACATTTAGGCACTCTAACTAAAACATGTGTACTAACACCTTATGCAAATGACTTCAGTTAGCACAATAATCATCATTCTCAAGTACTGAGGCATATTTTAAAAGTGTGGCCTTTGCTAACAAAGCCTCAGAAGTCATGAAGCTTCTTTCCTGGCACATTCTACTCATTCACAAGGGCTCCCCAGGTTCAAGTGGAGGAATTGTAACTCCTTTTCATAGGAGAAGTCAAAGAATTAGTTTGTTTCAAGAAATTTGTGTACATGTTTAAAAATCACCACAATTGCTGATTCTTTTTTTTGTCCAAAATCCCATAAAATAGGTATGTCTTTTCAGTAGATAACATTATTGGCCCAATTCCTCACCTACCCCTTTAATGACAACCTGTCTTAGTCAGCTCCGGCTGCTGTAACAAAAACTAGAGACTGTGTAGCTTAAATGACAGACAGTGATTTCTCACAGTTCTGGAGGCTGGGAAGTTCAAGGTGGCAGCAGGTGGGGTTCTTGTGAAGGCTCTCTTCCTGGCTTGCAGGAGGCTGTCTCTTCATTGCACCCTCACATGTCAGAGAAATGAAGGTTGGTGTGTCTTCCTCTTCATACCAGGGCTCAAATCCCATCATGAGTGCTCCACCCTCATGACCTCATTTAAATCTAATTATCTCTCAAAGGCCTCACATCTACATTGGGAGTTAGGACTTCAACATATGAATTTGGTGGGAGGGACACAAACATTCAGTTCCTAAAACAATTCTCCATGTGACTTTGCAGTCCCTTCTACTCCTCCATAGGAGTCATTATTCTCTTGCCCATTGACTTTGGCTGTGAACTTGTGGATTTGCTTTGGCCAACGATAATTAGCAGAAGTAATATAAGCAGAATTTGTAATGCTCCTGAGTCATGGGACTGCCTTCTTGAGCCTCTGCTTCTGCCATTAGGAAAGCATTATCCATCTCTACTAATGACCCATCAGGAGAATGAGAGATGTGGAGAGCAGATCCAGCCCAGTTGCTAAGAAGCACGCCAGGCAAGAAGCACCCCAGGCAGTCTGCAGAATTATAGAGAGAAGCAGAGCTGCCCAGCCAAGCTCTTCCCTGGCCCCCTAAACACCAGCAAATCTACAAATAAGTAAGTATTTTAAGCCACTTAGTTTTGGGGTGGTTTGTTATACAGCAACAGCCAACCAAAACAGTCTTATTTTATTCAAGTATATCTTGTGTTCCATGGTGGGATTACAAAGTGTTTTTCATATACATCCTTTATATTTCCTTTCAAGTGTTTTCCCAAGTATTTTTACTTGTGCTGTTACTTTGAATGAAATAGTCATCATTACTTTTTAAAATTGTAAACAGAAAAGCAATTAAGATTTAAATATTAATTTTTGTGTCCAGCTACCTTATTGAATTGTCTTATAATTGCTAATATCTTATAATATGATTATATTTAAATCTGTTTCACTGTATTCAAATCCAATACCACATTTTTCACTCACAGTGTCTTTATCTTTAAGTTTGTTATTTCAAGCCATCTTTTATATAACTGGACTATATCCTCAAATTCTATGCAGGCACAATTTATATACAATAATATTGACATATTTCAAATGTACAGTTTAATGAGTCTTGACAAATGTATACAATGGGTAACCACCACTATAGGCAGAATGTGTCAATTACTCTAAAAGGATCCTTTGAGCTCTTTGAAATCAAACTCTCTCCTGAACCCCAAAGCATCCACAGATCTCCTTTTTTTCACTCTAGATTTTTTGTATCTTCTAGAATTTGGTAAAATTGGAATCAGAGTATATGCTCTTTGGTATCCAGTTTCTTTTGCTCAGCATAATATTTCTGTAGTTCATACATGTTGTTGCATGTGCTGGTAGTACTATTGTCTTTTAATTGCCAAGTAGTATTCCAGTGTATGAATATATCACAGTTTATTCATTTACCAATCGAAGGACACTTGGAATGTTTCCAGATTTGGGCAGTATGATAATTATTCATATTCTTAAACAAGTCTTATTCTTGTATAAGTCTTTCACTGCACATATCATTTTTCTGAGCTATATACCTAATAATAGAATTACTGGGTCATTGGGTAGGTATAATTTTAATGTTTTAGAAGTTGATGAACAAATTTACAACACATCTTTCCATATACTTAATGGCATTTAAATATCTTTTTTGAAATACTTATTTAAATATTTTGCCTTGTTAAAAATTGGGTTGTTCATATTTTTATCAATTAGAAGTTATTTAATATATTCCGTGTCACATATATATGTTGTAAATATTTTCTTGTCTGTGCCTTTCCTTACCTGCTTATTCCAAGAATGTTAAAACATTCTTGCATCCCTGGGATAGATCCCTTTGATCATGGTGTACCGCGCTTTTAATGTGCTAATGTGCTGTTGGATTTGGTTTGCTAGTATTTTGCTGAGAATTTTGGCATCTATATTCATCAGGGATATTGGCCTTAAGTTTTCTTTTTCTGTGGTATATTTGTCTGGTTTTGGTATCAGGGTAATGTTGGCCTCATAAAATGAGCTTGGAATTATTCTCTTCCCTTCAATTTTTTAGAAGAGTCTCCTAAAAATGTATGTTAATGCTTCATTAAATGTTTGATAGAATTTACTAGGGGAACCATATACGCCTGAATTTTTCTTCACTGGGAAGCTTTTGATTAATAATTCCATCCTCAAATCAGCTGTAGGTCTGTTCAGACTTCCTATTTTTCCTTAATTCAGTCTTGGTAGATTGTATATTCCTAGGAATTAATCCATTTTTTCTAGGTTATCCTGTTTGTTGGTATATCATTGCTCACACCAGTCTTTTATATACTTTTTATTTCTGTGGCATCAGTTGTAATCTCTCCTTTCATTTCTGATTAGGTAGGCCTATGCTGCCTTTTAGTTCACATATTTAGTCTCTATTTAAATGATACCTCATTTATTTGTTAATTCAGGGAATTTTTGTTAAGACCATTTTATATTACCCTTTGATGATGTAGATATGAAAAAAAGTCAGACAAGATCTCTCCCCTATGGATCCTGGAATTTATTGGTATGGTTATGACCATGCTTATGTTTTCTGGGATATGAACCTGGGACAATGCTAAATTAACAACTTCTCTTGTCCAAATCCAAACTCATAAAGCCCTGATAAAGTTCCAATCCTTCTGTATTGCCTTTTTTCTCTACCCAGTGAAGTCTCCCTTCTTCTCAGAAATCGTTATCCTTATCAATGTCAATGTGCAGGCTTTACATCACTATCACATACTCTCAAGTGAATTGACCAAATGTACTATCAAAGTATTTTTATTGTATATTTTACGGTCACTTTGAACATATTTGTTTTTCACACTAGAATATTTTCTTTAGATCTGTCAGAGATATACAAAGTCAAACATTATTTAAAGTGGTAAAAACACATTATATTTGGTAACTACTGACAGCAGAAAAAAGTGCTGAGCTCCACTCCAATTTGTGTAGAGGTGACTGAGTGTTCTAAAGAATGAGGAAGAATGAAGCAGGAGGGAAGGGGACGGTTCAACTAGTTTAAGTGGAGTGAAAAATAACAAAAAGTGTTGGACCAGTATCAAAGCGATCAGGCTGCTGTGCCTCCTCACCAGCAATTGTTGAAGTTAGGGTTATATCCTCTCATAGACACTGGGAAACAAGGATCCTATCCTTCCTGAAGTTTACGTTTTGAAGGAATGGCTTTTAGGTCCTTGAGAAAGCCACTCCTTGGTCCTAGGAGATATGTATCACAAAACAACAGGGAACAGATTCACAATTGTAAGCTTTTATTATCCTTTCTTTTTTTTTTGTTTTTTTTTAAGTAAATATCCTAAGAAGGTGGGTAGGAGGGGCCTATTGTTGGGTATTGAATAAAGCCAACAGTAAATTCATTTGACAACCTTGAGCTCTCTCAGGCAGGAACTCAAAGAGGGGCTGAGTAGTCCCAGCAATGTATGTTTGGCTGCCAAAAGATGTGACTGGTTTGGTAAAGTCTCTTAGTACAGAGATTTGAAAGAGCTGTTATGTGTCAACAGTTTTTTGTAGTTCTTGGTTACTGTCTTTGTATCCCTTCCACAGTATTCCTGTACATAGTAGGTTCTCAATGAATGTCAACCACGTCAGTTTAAATACTAATAGTCCTTTAATAACCAGATTCCAACCATTGTTTTCTGTTGGAATTGACTGGCCTGTTGTATTCTTCATTGCATACTTAAGACCCAATGTTAGGTCTGCCTTGCACAGTTGTATAATTTATACAATAAATAAATATGTCTGATGAAGGGCGAGGGAGAGCTCAAATCCAAGGTACATTTTATTTACTCAAATTTAACATAGCGCTCAAATCCTCTATATCACACAAATACATCATGTGGACTTGAGGCTATCCTGACAATTACTATGTCTGAGTCACAGGGTTCCAAATGACACCAAATGAATATATTCTAACTTTTTGTTCTGAAAAGTTGTGATAAAAGCAGTTTAAACCAAATTTTTCAATAGTTAGCTTGATTTTTGCCTTTGCTTTGCAACATCCGAAGTTTCATTTGCTAAACTTCAGGTATTTGAACAGTAGGGAACATAAATGTGTCCACTATAAGGGTCTGTTTGATTTAGAGTCTACTGAAGGTATTCAAGAGAATGAATTTATAGCCATGGGTCTATCAGATATAATCAGTACCTTGGTAACCACTGTCACAACCAAGAGAAACACAGATTCCTCTCTGGGGAGTTGAATGCCTTTTGTTGATTTGGTTTTGGATTGGGGCATATTTATCTGTTTCCATTATCTTTGCTATTGAAGTTTATACAGAGATACTTTCATGTAGGGTCATGATTTTTTCTTGAGTAATACTAATGTTCTGTTTCACATTCAAGGTTTGTTCTTTCTTTTAGACTTTAAAAGGCTGTACCTGTTTTACAACTCAGTAGTTTCCAAGTGTTTCATCCTTCCACATACTGATTTGCACATTCCCAATTAATCCATCTCCAATTTTTCTTTACAAAAAAATTAAAAATTAAACATCATCTATCTTTGCATTTCATATTCTTCAGTAATAATTAATTAAAAATTGACAATGACAATGGAAAGTGATGTATTTACTCGGATTAAGAAAATCTGTTTTTGAAGTTCTTCATTGGAGAACATTTAAGATCAGATAATATACCCTTCCTTTTGGAAAAAGAATCTTGAAAAGGCTAAAACAGCTGGGGTGTATATCAATGTCCTGTACTAACCTCAGCTTTACTAGTATCTACCTTTATTTAGACTTTGTGAAATTGACAGAATTGGCCTTTTCTCAGATTTTGTCTGAAACCGAAGTAGATTCAGATGTCTCCCATTAAGCATTAGAGAGGTAAATTGTTGCCCACTTGTGAGAAGCAAAGATTCTTATTTATCAGTTTTAAGACCCATCAGAGCACTTCAATTACCATGGAAACTCTCTACCTAAACTTTAGAGGGTCTCTGAACAGAATTGAAATGCCAACACTAATAGAAAGCCATGTTTTAAGTCTTCTGGAAATTATTTGCTTTTTTTTGCCTTACTTTTTGCTGAAATACCAAATTATACAATCAGACCACATTGACTTAGCTATTACTGATGCTGAAGATAATACCACTTAAGTAGAATTTTTTTTTTTTGATAAGGAAAGAAGATTCAGGGGGTTGGAAAACAAAAGCTGATAGAATTCACACAATGTGATATAGTTACATTTTTTTTGTCAATACGTCTAAAATGCTGCAGAATGTTTAAATTTAAGAGATTTATAATTTTGTCTTACTTGGTAAAACTACTGGCATCATTACAATAAATTGAACATTTCTTCTGTAAAAGAAATTCATGGTTGCATTATACAGGTTATTTTAGCTTTTTAGAGTAAGTGTAAAACCTAGGTGCAGTTATGAAAACCATTTTCTTTCCCTGCCCCCTGTATAAATATCTATTTAAAGTTAGGTGTTTATGTTTTCATAAACACGAGAATTTTACTTGGAATTTATTTTTCATCATGGAAAATTTAGAGAAGTCAATGAATGATGAAATGGAAGAGAAAGACTTCAAACATTTTCTAGAAGTCCACTTAGCCCTCTGATATTCCAATTGAGAAAAACAATTTCAGGTGATTTCCTAATTTTGTCATGTTGCACAGGTAGTGTGAACTCTGTTGGAACCTGAGGTTCTTAGTTTACAGTCCAGGGTGGTTGACCTTTCCATTTGATTTATTTATAATTCACTTGTGTATTTTAAGACTGTCTAAATAGTAATGCTCTGTATATTCTTTAAAATTGATGAAAAATCGAAAAATTTACTAGATTTGTTGGCCTTTTGGTCAAAGGTACAATTTGCCTCAGTAATGCAGTACTTCAGTAAAAGAATGAAGAATCCCCAAGTTTTCTGAATATGTGTGTTCTGGGAACCCCTAATGGGAGTGGCACTAAATGTAGGAAATATTTGGGAAAATCTTTTGGAAAAAATTAGGAGTTGACTCTATGGAGTTTGTCATGAAACATACAAATACAAATGGACATGGAAACATACATTTACTTCCTTGCAGGTGACTTATCTCTATATCAAGTGATATGCTAGTTATAATGTTTTTATTTTTTATGCTAATGCTCTTCCTTGACAGGGTTAACTTAGAATTTACTGTATGTGCATACCTCCTGTTCCTATGGTGTAAAACCTTGAAAATTTTGTCACCCAAGCTGAAACATGAAACAAGATTTTAATAAACTCTGAATCTGAACTAATGGAAAGTCATGATGTGCAGGATATGGACACTATTATCTTTTGAAGAAAGCACTGAAGGTAGAGTTGAAAGTTTTGCATTCAAATTCCTACCATGCTACTTATTGGCTCCTGAAGGTGACTTGTAAATTACAAATTAAGTAAGAACCCTGACAAGTGAACATAAGCAGGGGAAGCAAGGGATTTTCATTGGGACAGGATCTGTACTGCCATGACCATTTATTTATACAATGTAAAGGTCTAATAATTAAGGCCTTATCATCATCAGTACTGGTTACAGCAGCATGGATACTTTGGGTGACATTTCTTTATTTTGTTCGAGACTACATACAGAAGGGTTTCAAGGGTGACTATCATTTTGTGGAACTTTATTCCTAGGCTGACTGAGTGGCCAGATGGTTTATTGTTCATTAATTTGTCCACTTGATTATTTAATGAAATTAACATACTAGTTATTCTGCCCTTGTTTTATGTATTTCAATTATTTATGTAATGTACTTACATAATGATTCTGTGGTAATTGTATCACAAAAAGGACACTTTATAAAATTGACTCCTTAATAAATAATGTGAATTGATTATATTATTTCTGCCCATGTAATCCACAGATTGAAATCCATTTCATTCCCTTGAGGATAATATTTGATGAGAGATGAGTAAATATTGATTTTTATTAATAAAGTGGTTTCCTTTTAAAGTGTGAAATGTTAAACAAAATCATTTTCTCCAACTGATATCTACTTAAAAGCTCTGAAAACTTCCAGCACTTTCAACTTGTTCATCCATCACAGGGTCAAACTGTTCAGCTTTGCAAAGATTAAGCCAGCTATGTTTTGTCACCACTAATAGTAGCTCACAAATACCATCTTGAGCCACCTCATAATCATAAATAGATGAAGACATATGTAGTAGCAGGGAAGAGGTGAATGAACTCTAGGGAAATAATGTAGCTCTCAACCAAGCAATTTATGCATAAACCTTTTTTTTTTTTCAGTTACCTGTATAAGAAGGTTGGAAAGTGTATGTGGAAGGTCTCACTTAGGGTAGTAATAGTCAATAACTTTGAATCATTTTATTATAACATAAGTGTCATACAAATATAATATAAACATATGCCAAAAATGTATTTGACTTACTAATAGGGATGCGAAGTAAAATGGTTAAGCTAAGACAAAGAACCTTTGAGATACAAATACATATTTCATATATATTATACATATATATTATGTATATATGTATAAAATGTGTATATGTATGTGTGTTTCTAAAAAGAGAGAAAGAAAGAGGGAGGGAGATTGAAATTGATTCATATTAAGTCAGTAAGGAAAAAAAGATTTGCTGAAATAAATTTACTCAGTGAGACACAAACTGATTAATATCCTACAGGGCAATAAAACTATATACTCTTTTTGGTTAATTTTTGTCCCAAAGAGAAATCATTTGTACCTCTACTGGAAAAAAAAAATCCATACCATTGACATATAATTCACAGATCCTTGGCCTTAATCAAAGGTAACTAGTAATTTAAGCAAAGGTACATCCCCTAGAGAATTAGACAATCCTTGGGTGGTCCTACTAGACAATGTCCCAATAGGATATTGGAAGAATGTACAGTCATGCTTCTGTCCTATTTCAAATTGAAATAATTTTCCTTGGTGATATAATTGCTTTCCTCAATATCTAAAGGCTGCTTTCTGTAGTTCTAACATCATCATGCTCGAGGTACAACTCCCTGTTTTCAACTGAATTCTCCCCCAACCATTACAGAATACGCATTCCTGCACAAAATAAAAAAATAACTTTCTTTCCAGAATTTTTCTTGGGTTGTACAGAATTTCAATATCAGAGAAGAGTCTTTGATTTTAATAGGTATTTCCAAAATAGAGAAACAGGAATTAACTGCATGTTTATATGGCAAATGGGCCCCTAAATGTGTTCCTATGCTATACTGAGAACTCCTGAAAAAAGTGAAGATCTTTGTTATATAAATGTTATTTCTAACATTTATATTTTCAATTTATGATGTGCTTGAAGTGTTTTGTTTTGTTTTGCTTATTTATAGCACTTTCTTTTTGCCCTGACTGCCATAATTGAGTCATTGTTGGAATAATTTGTACAATGTTGTACTTGGAGTTCCTTGCTTCAGGGTCACTTTCAGCTCTCAAGATCTGCAACTGTCACATGTTGCACTCTGTTTAATTAATCTCACAAGGCACATTTTCCTTTTCAGAGTAAAAGTAATATATGTGAAATCTGCATTTTGAATGCAAGACTTATTTGAACCTATAATGGGAAGAACTAATGTCCTTCACTCAATAAAGTTGAAAACACAACTCCATAATATATTGTTTCTCAAAAAAAATTTTATTAAAAAATATTTCAATAAGAGGTTAAAGAATGTTGAAGAGCATATGTGGAAGTTTTCACCTGAGGGAGTGAAAGTAAATAACTTTGAATCATTTTATCAAGAAAATGCAGTTAACATTGCAAACCAAGGAAAGAATAATAAATAATAACTCAATACAATTGACCTTTAGACTGCTAAGAGTTTATACATACAGTCTCAAACCATGAAGCCTTTTTTATTTCAACATATGCTTTAAAAATATGGGCTTTATTTTTTAGAACAGTTTTGGATTTACAGAAAAATTGAGTTGATAATACTGTTACCCTATCCCTCACACCCAGTTTCCCTTATTAGCATCTTGTATGAGTATGGTACATTTGTCACCTATTATTATTATTTTTTTATTAAGGTATCATTGACATACAATCTTATGAAGGTTTCACATGAGAAACATTGTGGTTACTACATTCACCCATATTATCAAGTCCCCTGCACACACCCCATTGTAGTTACTGTCCATCAGCGTAGTAAGATGCCATAGAGTCACTACAAGTGTCTTCTCTGTGCCACACTGTCTTCCCCATGACCCGCCCCCACACACAATGTGTGTCAGTCATAATGTCCCTCAATCTCCTTCTCCCTCCCTTGCCACCCTGCCACCAAGTCCCTTTCCCTTTGGCAACTATTAGTCCATTCTTGGGTTCTATGAGTCTGCTGCTGTTTTGTTCCTTCAGTTTTTGCTTTGTTCTTATACTCCACAGATGAGTGAAATGATTTGGTATTTGTCTTTCTCCACCAGGCTTCTTTCACTGAGCATAATACCCTCTAGCTCCATCCATGTTATTGCAAATGGTAGGATTTCTTTTCTTCTCATGGCTGAATAATATTCCATTGTGTATGTATACCACCTCTTCTTTATCCATTCATCTACTGATGGACACTTAGGTTGTTTCCATTTCTTGGCTATTGTAAATAGTGCTGTGATAAACATAGGGGTGCATCTGTCTTTTTCAAACTGGGCTCCTGCATTCTTAGGGTAAATTCCTAGGAGTGGAATTCCTGGGTCAAATGGTATTTCTATTTTTAGTTTTTGAGGAACCTCCATATTGCTTTTCACAATAGTTGAACTAGTTTATATTCCCACCAGCAGTGTACGAGGGTTACCCTTTCTCCACGTCCTCACCAGCATTTGTTGTTCCTAGTCTTTTCAATGTTGGCCTTCCTAAATGGTGTGAGGTAATATCTCATTGTGGTTTTAATTTGTTTTTTCCTGATGATTAGCGAAGTGGAGCATCTTATCATGTGCCTGTTGGCCATCTGAATTTCTTCTTTGGAGAAGTGTCTGTTCAGATTATCTGCCCATTTATTAATAGGGTTATTTGCTTTTTGGGTGTTGAGGTATGTGAGCTCTTTATATATTTTGGATGTTAACCTCTTGTCAGATATATAATTTATGAACATATTGTCCCATACTGTAGGATGCCTTTTTGTTCTGTTGATGGTGTCCTTTGCTGTACAGAAGCTTTTTAGTTTGATGTAATCCCATGTGTTCATTTTTGCTTTTGTTTCCCTTGCCCGAGATGTGTTCAGAAGAAAGTCGCTCATGTTTATATTCAAGAGATTTTTGCCTATGTTTTCTTCTAAGAATTTTATGGCACCTATTGTTATCTAAAGTCTATATATTATTCAGATTTTCCTTATTTCTTTAGTTTTACTAAATGTCCTTTTTCTCTTCCAGGACTTCATCCAGAATACTATATGACATTTAGTCATCATGTCCCCTTATACTACCCTTGGCTCTGACAGTTCCTCAGACTTTCCTCGTTTTTGATGACCTTGACAGTTTTGATGACCTTGACAGTTTTGAAGGGCACTGGTTAGGTATTCTGTAAAAGGCTCTTCTGGTGATATTTGCCTGATATTTTTCCCATCGTTAGACTGGGGTTAGGTATTTTTATAAGGAAGAGAACAGAGGTAAAATACCATTTCTGTCACTTTCTATCAAGAATACATATTATTAATATGGAATCATTGTTTATGTTAACTTTGGCGAACTGGGCAAGGTAGTATTTGCCAGGTTTCTCTATTGTAATGTTACTTTGTCCCCGTTTTTCTTGTAACCAAGTTACTATGAACAGTACACACTAAAGGAGTTGGTGGGGGGGTTATGTTCCCACTTCTTAACAGCAGAGTATTTACACAAGTTATTTGGAACTCCCTCATGGGAAATTTGTCTCTTCTGCTCTATTTATTGAGTCTTTAATTCTGACAGTAGAGACTCATGTGCTCTGTGACATTTAATTGGAAATGAAACTCATGGTCATTAATTTAGATACCTATAAAGAAAAACATAGGTACAGAAATAAATACAGATATAGTGCATAGATGGAAATAAACAGATAAAGATATTTCCTAGCTCTCTTTGTTGAAAAGACTAGAGGCAATGACATATCAGGAGCAATGATCATATCTAGCATGCAGATATTATTATCTAAACACCACTCTTCACTAAAAACTACCAGATTTCCTTGGGAAAATGAAAGTAAGAAAGCATTCCAAGAATCATGAAGATATGTCAAAAGAATTAAGAAGAGCCTCAGTAGAAGCATGGACTGCAATCCCTGGCCTGCACTGCTGAGTAGACAGGAGGACTGGCAGGGGCATGTTTGGGGACAAGTCCATAGAGAGCACAGTCACCAACAAATATTGGCTCTTTGGCATACTCATCAGGCTCATTCAATGTGGCATTTCAGTAACAAGTAAACATCCCACCATGACAAGTAAAAAGCAGAGACCAAAGAAGAAAGAATCCCAGTATACATGTAAAGAGAGTTTAAAAAATTCAAGAAAAAGAGGATTATAAGCAACAGAGAATTTCTCTTCACAAATATGTAAAAGCATATCTGGATGCCTCTCTGTTTCTTTTTATATATCTGAGACAGAAATGTCAGAGGAAATTACAGCATCTTTGTATACTTACACACAAACACATTGACAAACTCACAGAACATTCCTGCTAACATGTTAAAAAAGAAAGCATGGCGTGTATAAAATCAACAAACTGTGGAAATGGGTGAGAGTAAAATGGCTACTGAAAATCAAAAGTTTGTGATAGGTGATACAGATTCATGGCCCTAACACTAAAGTAGTGTCACTAGAACATCAACAAACCCAATGAGGTCCTCCTTTCACATCCTACAAGACCGTTATCCTAGAGACAAAAACAGCAGATGCTTTTCCATAAGTTACTGCATTAAAAACTAAAATGGTTAAAGACAAAAGGGAGAAGGTAAATAATCTTGACATCCATAGTATGTTATGTTTTACCTGTATAATTATTTTCTAATGCAGAAAACTTCTTAGCAAGTCAAGGTTAATCTGATTAGAGAACTTGAGCAAAAGGTTGAAATTTTATGAGGCATTTTCTATACACCATAATTAAATGTATTCATGAGTACACATGGAAACAAATTTAACAAGAGGAAGCAACTGATAGAGCTGATGAAAAGACAATACAATTTGAAGGTTATCAAAAAAAGAACAAAAAGAGAATTTCAAGGGACTCACACCAGGTAAATTTGGAATGAGTTGTAAATTTAAATAAATAGAGTAACGGATTATAACCAATTTAGTAACATAAGAATCCATGATCCCAATCAAATATAAGTAAGTGATAATAAATAGACTTTTTTACAGTGTATCAATAAATACAGAAGGATTAACAGAGTTAAAAATCACCAAAAAATATTAAAATTAGTGAATATAAAGGATCAGGACATTTCACAACCTCAAATTATCTCCCCACAAATTACTTATTAATGACAAAGGGATAAACAATGACTCTAAAGTGGAGAAACGTGCAGATACCATCTTAGCCAAGTGATCAAAACTAAGATCGTGTTACTTCTTATATTATGCACTGAGAATGACACGTCTCCTGTGATATTTCCACCAAAATTCATAACCTGTATCTTATTATGAGGAATGATCAAACAAGCCACATTAAAGGACATTCTGCAAAATAACTGCCCTGTCCTCTTCAAAATGTCAAGGTCAAGAAAAAGACTGAAGAATTATTCCAGACTAAGGAAAAAACAGAGACATGATAACTAAAGCAATACTATAAAGGATATCATTGAGGCACAGACAAATTTGAATTTGGACTATGGATTCAACAATGTGTATTAATGTCTAGTTTCCTAATTTTGACAATTATCCTGTGGTTAAATAAGAAAATATCCTTGTTCTTAGGAAATACACAACAAAATATTTAGAAAAAAAATAGGCCTATCTCCATATAATATGCAGTAAATATTGTGTATTAATTAAAAATTATCTTCATATAATATACAATAAAAATATATTGTGTAATAGAAATACATATGTAATATACAATTTATATATAATATACAAATATAGTACAGGAAAAGGGAAAAGTATAAACAATGGTGAATTTGGGTACTAGGCATATGGCAGTTTCCTGCCTTACTCATTTAACTTTCATACAAGTTTGAAGTTACATTAAAATAAAAATTTACCAAAGAAATTTTTTAAAGTGTCGATTTAAAAGAGGAGACAAATATAATAACATCTACATAATCTAATAAAAATAATAGAAGGTAAGCACAAATAAACAAATTTATGACTGAGAAAGTGGATATATGCACAGTGCAGAGGACACTAAAACGCAGGGAAAAAACACTAGTACAACTCTATTGATAAATTTGAAGATAACTTTCTGGAAATTATAGATGGGATACTAAATAACAAAAATTATGCTGCTGAATAATACTATATGAAATGAAAACATGTTCATGATATATAAATTTAAAAACATAAAACAGTTTATAAATAGATTATCTCTAGCATTATAAAAATAGATATAAAATAAAAAATAGAATAATGTATATGAAATAATCTGATAACAGAGATAAACTATTTATAAGTGGATTATTGGTATTTTCTTTTGGGGGCTTTTTTTGCATTTTCCAAATGTTAGGAGATATTGCATGTTGCTCTTTCAGTAGCTATAAAAACCCTCAAAAATTTTATGAAATATCTATGAAAAAAGATATCAGAAAAACATGTTCAATGATTCTAGAAATAAAGGATTAGAATTCATCATATGTCAGAATCTTAGAGCAGCTCATACTAATTAGAAGCAGATGTTAAGGGTTAAACAAGTCAAATCATAGCCAGTGAACATTTGACCTTTTGCCCTGGAACAATGCAAAAGGGAATGAAAGCAGCCCTCTGACAGGTAAAAGGCCAACAAACGGAAACTGGCTGGACACTACCTTCTCACTGTAGATGCTTTCTAAGGGAGAATATTATTCTCTCTATACTCCCCTCCTTGTTATGTTATTCTTTGTACATTAATTTAGAATAGCTAAGAGAACTTGAGAATTATCTGAGTGGATATTTTGTCTCCACAGTGCTGCTTTGTAGCTAAGTCAGAGACCAGTAATCCCCAGCATCAGAAAAAGTGAAATCACCAATATGGTAATGTAGATTGTTCCTGACTTTGCTCACAGTCACAACAACTAACAACTATTTAAGAGCAAAACATGACACAGAGAACCCTAGAACATAGGCTGCAACAGTCCCTGCACACAGAGACCAAGACAGACTGCATTAGAAGGGTAAGAGAAACAGCTACATGTTGACCACATTACTCCACCCCCAGGCCTGTGTAGCACGCACCACCACGTGAAGAGGTCTCCTGGATACTCCAGTTCCTCCTGTGGGAAAACAAGAACCCAGAGGGGGCAACAAGCCCCCTCAGTGTTGTATGTTGCTCTGTGGGAGCTCCTACTCTGATTTCATACTAAAGGGGTTGCAGGGAATCTGTGGAGGTCAACCACTAGGAATGTGACTATGACAGACAGGCAAGTGGGAGAGGCTTGCAATGACCAGCCCCCAGATCTTGGCAGGCCTACCTGCAGTGCCTATGTAGTAATCCCAATCAATGACTTTGGGCATCTGCAGATTCAATTTAAGGTCATACTCTGACCAGGGAATTTGGCATGGTGCAGATCTGTCTGATTTGGATCCTCAAATGAAGAGGTTTGCTGGCCCTAGATACCCAGTCTACCCACACCCGGGTAAGGAGCTGATTCACAAGGAGAGGTCTTTTGGCCCCATCTGACCAGAAGCACTGGCGACAGCTCCTGGATGCTGTGTGGCCCAGTGACACTCAAGCCAACAGGCAGGCATGTAAAGTTAATTGCCCCAGAGCAAAGGCAACACTGAGCGGTAGAGCATTTTTGTGCTGCACATAGGCAGGGGGGTTGGTAGTCCAGGCTGAGGGTAGCGCTCAGCCCTTCACAGGCAGAGACTATTTTGTAAATTGAAAGTAGCCTGGAGCGGCCCCTCCCAACACTGACTAGACAAGGAGGTGAATCAGAGACCCACATGCAGAAACATGCTGTGGGAAGTGTGTTCTAACCTATCTGACCTGAAGGGCTGGTGACAACTCTTGCAAGGTATGCAGCCCAGTGTCATTTGAGTCAAGAGGCAGGCAGGCAGAGCCACTAGTTTACAAAACAAAGCCAGGGGCCCTGTTTGGTTAGGGAACTTGGGGTAGTGATTGGCTTGAGTTAAGACACAAAGAGCTTTGCCAGCTTTAAAGAGCTGCTTCTTCTACTGTGCCTGGTCAAGGAATCTAATTCATAGTCCTGCTTGTTGATGAAGATAGCCTTCAGCTTGTTCAGCCAGAGAAACCAAACCCAAGTACTTAACTGAGCAAATACCAATGTAAGAAATCAAGGACCACAAAAAGTCAGGTAAATATGACATCACCAAAAGAAACTAATAAAGCTCCGATAATGACCAATAGAAATGGTGATGTATTAACTGTCAGAAAAATTATTCAGAATAAACTTAAAGTCATTTAATGAACTACAAGAAAGCATAAATAACTAAATGAAATTAGGAAAACAGCATGAACAAAATGAGAAGGTTGACAAAGATATAGTGACTAGCAAAACAAACAAACAAAAACAGGAATCCTGCAGTTGAAAAATGCAATAATTGAACTGAAGCATTCAATAGAGAATTTCAAAAGTAGACTTGAACATGCAGTAGAAAGAATCAGTAACCTGGAGGGTAAGACTTTGGAAATTACCTAGTTAGAGGTATAAAAAGAAAAAAGAATGAAAAAGAGTGAAGAAAGCCTACAGGAAATATAGGACACAACTTAAAGAAACAATATTAGCATTGTGGGAATTCCAGAGGGAGAAGAGAAAGAGAAAGGGGCAAAAGTACATTTAAAGCAATAGCTAAAAATTTCCTGAGGAGAGAAATGGACATACAAATGAGGCCCTAAGAACACAGAATAAGCTAAACCCAAATAGGGCTACACAGAGATATACTATAATTAAATTATCAAGTCAATACAAAGAAAGAATTTAAAGGGCAGCAAAAGAGAGAAGTTACATATAAGGAACTCCCATAAAGCCACTGGCAGAATTCTTAATAGAAACTTTTCAGGCCAGGTAGAATGGGTGACATACTCAAAACATTGAAAGAAAAAAACTGTCGACCAAGAATTCTATGCCTGATGAAGCTATCCTTCATAAACCAAGGAGGAAAAGACTTTCCCAAACAAACAAAAGCTGAGGGGGTCCATTACCACCAGATCTGTCTTACAAGAAACACTGAAGGGAATACATTGAGTAGAAATAAAAGAAAACTAGTTAGCATCGACACAAAAAAGCAGTGTAAATCTCACTGGCAATAGTAAGTATATAGTCATAGTTAGATTCTGCTACACAGTAATAATTGTGTATAATTCACTTACAACTCAGTTTGAAAGCTTTTTAAAAAAATGAATGTAGTTAAAATAACAGTAACTACAATAATCTGTTATTAGTTGCATAATAGAAGAAACATGTTAATTGTAAAAGCAATAAATTAAAATCGTGAAGGGGAGGAGAAGCAAAAGCGTAAAGTTTGTGAATTCTATTAAAGTTAAGTTGTTATCATCTTAAAATAGTGCATTATAAATTTAAGGTATTTTAAGCAAGCTTCAGGGTAACCATAAGATAAAATCCTGTGGTAATTACACAGAAGAATATGATAAAGGCAGAGCATACTGATTACCAAAAGACATCAAAACACAATAAAAGACAGCAGGATCACAAACAATGGATCTTCAAAACAACCATAAAACAATGAACATAATAGCAATAGTAAGGACTTACCTATCAATAATTACTTTAAACATAAACAGTTAAATTCTCCAGTTAGAAGATATAGAATAGCCAACTGGATAAAAAAACAAGATCCAATGATATGCTACCCACAAGAAACCTACATTAGCCTTAAAGATAAACATAAACTGAGAGTGAAGGGATGGAAAAAGACATTCCAAGCAAATGGTAACTAAAGAAAAGGAGGGGTAGCTATACTTAGATCAGACAAAATTGACATTAAACTAAAAATGGTAAAAAGGGAAAAGAAGGACATTATATAATGATAAAGGTGTCAACAACACTCAGGAATATAAAACAATTATAAATATTTATGCACCTAACATTGGAACACCTAAATATATAAAGCAAAAAATAACAGAGTTAAAGGGAGAAATAAACATTAATGCAATATTAGTTGGGAACTTTAATATCCTACTCTCAACAGTGGATATCTCATCCAGACAAGGAACCGATAAGGAAACAGTGGATTTTAACAACAATATAGACCAAATGAACCTAACAGACATACACTGAATATCCTACCCAACAACAGCAGAATGCATGTGCTTCTCAAGTGCACATGGAACATTTTCTACTATAGACAATATGTTAAGCCACAAAACAAGTCTCAGCAAATTCGAGAAGATTGACATCACAAGTACCTTCTCTGACCACAATGACATGAAACTAGAAATTATTAACAAGAGGAAAACTGGAAAAGTCACAAGTTCATGGAAATTAACACTCTGAAACAAGCAATGGATCAAATAAGAAATTAAAGGGAAATGTAAAGTTCCTTGAGACAAACAAAAATGGAAACACAACATTAACAGAACTTGTTGGATGCAACAAAAACAGTTCTAAGAGGAAGGTTCATGACAATAAATGTCTATATTAAGAAGTAGGAAAGATCCCAAATTAACAACCTAACTCCATGGCTTCAGGAACTAGAGAAAGAAAAACAAACTGAGCCCAAAGTTAGCAAAAGAAAGGAAATTGTAAAGATTAAAGCAGAAATAAATGAAATAGAGAACAGAAAAATAATAGAAATGGTTAACCAAGTTAAGAAATAGTTATTTGAAAACTAAACAAAACTGATACACCCTTAGCTAGACTAACAAAGGAAAGAAGAGAAAGGACACAAATCAACAAAATTATAAATGAAAAAGGAAACATTTCAACTGATACCACAAAATGTAAAAGGTTATAAGAGGTTATTATGAATAACAATATGCCAAAAACTGAAGAACATAGAAAAAAATAGATAAATTTCTAGAAATATGCAATTTATCAAGACTGAATTAGGAAGAAATAGAAAATCTGAATACATCAATTACAGTAAGGAAATTGAATCAGTAATTTAAAAATGTCCCAATGTAGAAAATTCTAGGACCTGGTGGCTTCACTGGTAAATTTTACCAAGCATTTAAAGAAGAATGAACACCAATTCCTTTCAACATTTCTAAAAAACATCAAACAGGAGGGAACACAACCAAACTCATTTTATGAAGCCAGCATTATACTGATACCAAAACCAGAAAAGGACAATACTAAAACAAGGAAACTATATGCTGGTATCCCTGATGAATATAGATACAAACATTATATATAAAATACTAGCAAACTAAATTCAGCAGCACATTAAAAGGGTCATACACCGTAATCAAGTGGGATTTATCCCTGTGAGACAAGAAGGTTCAACATATGTAAACAATAAATGTGATAAATCACATTAATGAAATGGAAGGAAAGTCATATGATCATTTCAATAGACACAGAAGAAGCATTTGACAATTCAATATCCATTCATGATTAAAAACTCAACAAATCGGACATGGAAGGAACATAATAAAGGCCATATATGACAAGCTCAGAGCTGAGATCATATTCAAAGGTAAAAGACTGAAAGCATTTCCTTTAAGATCAGGAGCAAGATGAGGGAGATAACTCTCACCACTTTTATTCAACATAGTGTTATCAGTCCTAGCCAGAGCAATAAGGAAAGGAAAAGAAATAAAAGGTATCAAAATTGGAAATGAAGAAGTAAATTGTATCCATTTGTAGATTAAATTATTTTATACATAGAAAATCCTAAAGACTCAACCAAAAACACTATTAAATCTAATCAATGACTTCAGTAAAGTTTCAGGATACAAAGTTAATATATAAAAGTCAGTAGTGTTTATATATACTAACAGCCAATTTTCTGAAAAAGAAATAATGAAATTGATCCCACTATAATTGCATCAAAAATACTTGTGAATAAATTTAACTGAGGTGTAAGATCTCTACTCTGAAAACTGTAAGGCACTAATGAAAGAAATCAAAGAAGATGCAAATAAATATAAAGGTATCTTGTGTTCATGGATTGGAAGAATATTGCTAAAATGTCAATAGTACCAAAAGGCATCTATAAATTTAATGCAATTATCATCAAAATTCCAATGGCATTTTTTATAGAAGTAAAAAAAGAACCAAAACACTCCTAAAATTTATATGCAACCACAAGAAGACCCAGAATAGCCAAAGAAATCCTGAGAAAGAAGAACAAAGCACATATGACCCTTCCTCATTTCAAGCAATGCTGTAAAGCTATAGCCATCAACACAGTATACTCATGGTATTAAAAATAGACAAATAGGCTAATGGGACAGAATTAGGAGCCCTTGTAAATGCAAGCATATATGGTTAACTAGTATTTGACAAGGGAGTCATGAATACTCAATGGAGAAAGGACAATTTTTTCAAAAATTTGCTGGATAATGGGATAATCACATGTAAAAGAATGAAACTGGACCTATATATCTTACACCACTCACAAAAGGTTAACTCATAGTGGATTAAGGCCTAAATGTTAGGCCAGAAACCATGATACTTCTGAAGAAAACATAGGAATAAAGCTCCTTGATATGGGTCTTGGTAATGATTTTTTGATTATGACCCTTAAAGCACAAGCACCAAAATAAAAAACAAATAAGTAGAATTACACCAGACTAAAAAGCTTCTGTACAGTAGAAGAAACCAACCACAAAGTAAAAGACAACTTACAGAATGGAAAAAAACATTTACAAGCCATATATCTGACAAGGGGTTAATATCCAAATTATATGGAGAACTCATACAAATCAATAGTAAAAAATGAAATAACCCAATTAAAAATGCACAAACAACATGAATAAATATTTCTTCAAAGAAGATATATGAAACACCACAGGGACATGAAAAGATGCTGACCATCACTCATCATTAAGGAAATGCAAATTAAGAGCATAATAAGATATCACCTCACACCTTCAGAATGCCATCATTAAAGAAAAGATAGCGAATACTGGTGTGGATGTGGAGAAAAGGGAGCGTTTGCACACTGTTGGTGGGATTATTGGTATAGCCACTATGGAAAACAGTATGGAGGATACTGAAAAAATTAAAAAAATAACAATCATATTATCCATCAGTTCTACTTCTGGAAATATATCCAAATGAAATGGAAATACTAACTTCAAAAGATAGCTGTACCTCCATGATTTCAGCATCATTTACAATCACCAAGACATAGAAACAACCAAAGTGACCACTGATGTCCGTATATTTACACACACAATGAAACATTGTTTAGCCATAAAAATCAGGGAAATCCTACCATTTGTGACAACGTGGATGGGCCTTGAAGACATTATGCTCGGTGAAATATGTCAGACAGAGAAAGGCAATTACTATGTGATCTACTTATATGTGGAAATTAAAAAACAAAACAAAATACCTCCTATAAGAAAAGTACAGATTGTGGTTACCAGAGACAGAGGGTGGGGGAAGAGAAAATTGGAAGAAGGTGGTCAAAAGGTATAGATTTCCAGTTATAAGTACTAGGGATATAGTGTACAACATGATGACTATGGCTAACACTGCTCTATGACATGTAGGAAAGTTATTAAGAGAGTAAATCCATGAGTTCTTATCACAAGGAGAAAAAATTTTTCCTTATTTCTTTTCTTTTCTTTTCCTTGTATCCATTTGAGAAGATTGAGGTTATCTGAATCTGTTGTGATAATCATCCCACAGGATATGTAAATCAAATCATCATGTTGTAAGCCTTAAACTTATACAATGATGTATGTCAATTATCTCTCAGTAAAGCTGGAAAAAATTTAAGTTAGAGAAATAAGTCAAAAGCTCAAGAAAATGAAAAAGGAAAAGGAGAGAACATAGAGAATTGGTACAGAGCAGTACAATATTATTTCATTTTGTCATATCAATAGAGAAACTCATGCTTAAATATGATTGGTTAAAATATTAAAATCATACTATCTAATAGAATAAATTAGTAAGGGAAAGAGACATTTTAAAAAGATCAATGCAAGAAACACATGGAAAGGGAAAACAAGGCTATCACAAAATATAGTAAGGCATAAATATAAAATACATTGGACAAAACAAAATCAAACTGAATAATTGATTTGATTAAATTCCCCATGTAAAGAGACTTTCAGATTGGTTTAAGAAATAAAATCTATCCATACACTGACTAGAATAAACGAATAAAATGATGAACATAGGAGTTGGAACATAGGCATATGCAAATAAGAAAATCAAAGGATATTAATATCAAGTGTGGTAGAATTCAAAATTATTCAAAGAAGAATACTTAAAATTGTAGAAAATACAATAAAAATTGACATGACAATCACTAATATTTGTTTACCAAGTAACTAAGAATATAAAGATTTTGAACAGAACAGCCACTAACATGTATATATGTATATGTGTATGATAATTTGTATCTATCTGTCTCTATCACTATACATATTTCTTATTTCGTTACACTCATAGAGCAATTGTAAAAAAATGTGAAATTGGGCAGACAAAAAGCTTGGAAAAATTTTAAATGAAGAGAGCAAACAATGGTCTTTCCCTAAAATGTGAAAAAACTAAAATCAATAATAAAGAAGTAATATAAACTTAGTGGCTTCATAACTGATCCATAAATTAATATGATCCCAAGAAGAAATAGGAATTTTAAAATGAAATGTAAAATCCCCAAAAAAGTAATGGAAAATATATCAGATAAAAACCTAAAAGAACACAGCTAACGTGTACTTGAAGACATGCTGCTTCAAGTAGAAGTTTGATATTCAATTTGGTAAACTGAGAAAAGAAAAAGCAAAGTAATTATATTAACAACTAGGAGTTGGCAAACTCCAGCCTTTGCCAAATCTTGCTTGCTGCTTGATTTGTGAACAGAGTTTATTGGAACATAGCCACATTTATTTCTTTATGCTTTGCCTATAGCTGCTTTTACACAGCAGTGTCTGAATTCAGTAGTCGTGATACCATAAAAAACAAAACCTCTAAAATATTCGCAACTAGCCCTTTATGGAAAAATTTTGCTGACCTTGAAATAGACCAAAAAAAAGAAAAGATAATTACAGTTTTTAAAAAACTGATGTAAAGAAAAAATCAATTAGCGACATGGAGAATACCTGGAGGAGTCATCTTCAGAGAGATGGGTCAGGGAAAACTAGTTTGAGGAGATAGAGTTCTGTAGGATGAGACTATTTGACCTGAGAAGAATTAGGGAGAAAGCATTCCTGACAAAGATAACAATATATAGGAAAGACTTAATGCTCTTGGGGAAATAGAAGGGAGGCTGGTGAGATGAAATAGCAGTAAGCAAGGGTCAAGGGAGAAATTGGTTTGAAAAGATGTTGGAGATAGGTTAAGACCCAGATCCTGCAGAGCACAGGAAGAAATCTGGAAGTTAATCAAAGGGCAAGAATATTTTTCACTAGAAAGGCAATTACAGTTAGGTGGTCTATCACCATAATATTTATAATTATGAAAGGAAAAATATATCATGATATCAATTAATAATTTTTTTAAAGCATTTGGTAAAACTCATGTCTTTCCTGATTACAAATTTAGGCAAAAAGGAACAGAAAGAAATTCTTTAAAGATAGGGTGTTAAAGACAGAAACCACCACTACCAACAAAAAAATCACATAAAATATAAAAATATTGAGGGCACTGCCACTAAAACCAGAAAAAAAGACAGAAATATCTTTTTATCACTGCTGTTATTCCATTTTTTCTAAATATATTAGAAATGCAAGAAGAAGAAATAACTACAATTATTGAAAGATTATTATTTATAGTTATTATGAATTTGTACCTAGAAAATCTGAGACTTCACTTTGAAAACTATTATAGCTAGTTTGAGAATTTAATAAATGGCTAACAATAAATATATAAAAGTCAAGTCCTTTATATTAGAATTCATCAGAGAAATTTAAATGGAAAAATATTCTGCATCCATAATAGTGAAAAAGTTATATGATATATAGGAATATATTTAATAAGAAAACTAAGATTTTGTGAAAAGAAATTTAGAAAGATGTAAAGTACCATAAAACAAAATCTGATTAAATAGAAAGACATCATTTTCCAGGATAAGAAGAATCCATGCCCATCCTTGCCAAAATAATATATAAATCAACGTAATTCCAAACAGAAGCCCAAGATATTTAACCTTGGCATTCAATAAAATAATTCTCAAGTTCATGTAAAAGAATAAACAAACACATGAAATTTGCCAGAAGTTTGTGAAAATGAAGAATAATGCTGGAGAAATTGTGCTACTAAATATGAACATTTGATGCTCTTTGACTAAAATGTTGGGATACTGGTAAAGAAATAGATAATAGATCAAGAAAGTCTGCAAATTTATCCATGTGTATATTGAATCTTGAAGAGAGAAAGCTGGGGGACGGGAGGAGAGAGAGAGTTAGTGGAGGGAAGAATATATTATTCAATAATTATGCCAGTACAACTGGTTAAACATGTGGAAGAAAAAGGTTTACACCTCCCCAATTTATCACATATAAAATGCAAATTGCAGATGAAATAAAATTGTAAATGTTCAAAATTAAATATTAGAAGAAAATGGAATCATTGTATAATCTTGAGATGGAGGAAGTATTACTATCAGACCATCCATAAAACTCAGAAAAAAACAAAAAGGACAGAATTACTAATATGAAAATTAGGTCACCTGTCTAAAAGACAATATGAAAAAATATTTTTATATAGACATTCTGTAAACAAAAATAAGAAAATGAGCAAAAATGAACAAGCAGGTAACAGAAGAGAAAATACGAGGGACTACTAATGAAATATGAATCTCAGACTTTGTTGGACTTCTTGGATGGATAGGTTAATAATTTCTTTTTCTTAACTTGGGAAATATTCAGCCATTATTTCTTGCAATACTTAATATTCTTCAAATATTCTTCCTGCCCCCTTTTTTCTCTCTCCTCACTTCTGGAATTTCCATTATGCATTTCTTGATACACTTGATGATGTCTCACAATTCTCTTACGCTCTGTCAATTTTTCTTCATCCTTTTTTCTTTCTGTTTCTCAAACTGTGTAAGTTCATTTATATCTTTAAGTTCTCTGAGTCTTTCTTTTGTCTGTTCAGATCTGCTACTAAACCCCTCTAGTGAATTTTTTCATTACAGGTATTGTATTTTTCATCTCCAAATATCCTATTTGGCCCCTTTTTATAATGTCTAACTCTTTGCTGCTATTCTTTATTTATTGAAATATCATTTTTCTGGTTTGCTTTACTGCTTTGTCTATGGTTTCCTTTAGCTCTTTGAGCATTTGTAAGACAATTTGTTAAGGTTTTTGTCTACCTGAGTACAGTGTTTGTGCCTCTTCAGGGACAGTGTGCTCATTTCTTTTTTCCTGTGAGACAGCTATACTCTTCTTTCTTTGGATGCCTCTAATTTTTTGTTGAAAACCAGACATTTTGAATATTATGTTGTGGTAACTGGGAATTAAATTATCCTTTCACTCTGGGAGTTGTCATTTTTGCTTGTTGTGGGTTGTAGTTCTTTTAGCAACTTTTATACATTTTTGCAAGGACAGTACTCTTTGTCATGTATGTCTCTGAAGTCATGTATATTCCTTCAGTTTAGCTGTTAGCTAATTGCTTGAAGAGATATTTTTACACTCCTGAAGCCAAAAGAGAAATAAAGAGAAAGAAAGGAAAAGAAAGAGAATGGGGTACAGGGGGAAGGCAAGGAAAGAAAAGAAAGAAAAATAATACAGCTCACATCTTTGAAGGTTGGCAGTGTGTTGAGGCATTCTCTCATTGTGTTAGCTAGTCTGTTTACAGTTCTCATTAAGCCTTCACTTCCTGCTTTCCTTGATTCTAAAGGTAAGCCAGAGATGAAAGGTTGTGATCTCCTCAGGTCTTTTCTGAGTGGGCACCTGCCCTGGGCATATGTGTAGCCTTCTAGATTCCCCATTATAGGAAGGAGCTGTTCAAAGTCCTTATTCTTCAAAGATACTCACTCTCCAAATTCTTATTCTAGGCTTTCTGTGTGTCCATCCTTTGTCCCAACTATTATTTTTTACTCTAGCTGGCAGAAGCTCATTCTTTTGACTTTTGATATTTTGGAGGAATATCCTCCACTTTGAGAGAGTTCCAAGTTAGGGGAAACAAAGGCAGGCCCTTGGAAGCTGCCCTTCACGAGACCCAGAGACAGGTCCACAGAGGAAAATACATCTCCCAGGAACAAGGTCTGCTCAGCTCGCTCTGGAACCGTGTTCCCACATCAGCAACATAGGTCGCTATCCTCAGAACTGCTGTTGTACTGGGGAGAAGTGCAGGGCAAGGCTAATTTAGCCGTCACAAAATTTTCTTATCCTATAACTGTGGCCTTTCTCCTGGTTGCTGCAACTATCTTGACTATCTTCTAGAGTTCCTATAAGGCCTACTCTGAGAGTCTTTGACAAGTTTTTATGTGTCTGAGAGAGACAGGACTCTGGAGCTTTGTACTCCATCATTTTCACTGACATTGATGAGTCTTGAAATTCTTCTTTAATGAAAGGGTTGGAGAAATATTTTTTTCCCTTTCCAATACAAAAATGCAATGAAGCTTGCATAAAAAATTTAAAGGCCAATTTTATCAATAATTGCATCAAAAAATTTTTATGTTCCAGTGGAAACTATGTATCATCTATATCATACCCTTCCAGGTTATTAGATTCTAGTTCCATTCATTGTCTTTGAGCTATTTTGCATTTTTTTCATGTTTAGGTAACTGATAAATATGTAAATATTGTCTTATCTGTTAGTAATTTTAATTTATTTCTTCCCTTCTTTGGAAAAAATAGTTGTAACCCCATTTGAAATTCCTCTCAATATTCTTTTACCGCATGTAATGTGTCTGTGAACTGCTTATAATATCTGTATTCTTCCTTCTATGATACAATTAAAATAAATTCTTTAATACGTTGTTTTGTATTTGTACAAGTGTCATGATTTTTGTTTTTGCTGAAAATTGTTAATAATTATAAATGCAAATTTCCTAATTATAAATATTAGCAAATAAAATTTGTCACTGTAATATCATATGTATTATATCCCATGAATGAAAGTTCAACTCAATATTAGGATAGCTATTAGTACAAATTATATTATAACATTGAAGGAGAAAAAAGTCTTATGACATCTTTTCTTTAAGAGCTTAAATATTTTAATGGTTCAAGTATAATTTTCAAAAGGGTAAAATCATGCCTCTCATGAAAATATCAAATGAACATGTGTCAGATTTTATTCAACTCATAAATTAATGAGGGAATTAGAAAGCATTGGAAGAGCCAGGAATCTATAGATAATTTAATAAAAGAATATTCGTGTTAGATTTCTGCAGTAGATGCTAAACTGGTTCATATCTTACAGGACAATAAATGATAAAATGTAGAAGCTTTTTGTATCTCTCCTGGACAAAAATCTACATGCTAACTTCTGTCCCTATAGTGTTGTAAAATAATGAAGACAACAGAAAGTTCATCAAAGTTGCAAGCCCAGCACTGTGTAAGAATACCTAGCACTTGCTTTTGCCTGTTTCTGGTTTTCGGGTAATTGTTCTATCACACTGGTGGAGATAATATGTTGGCTTTCTTTAAGGGCTGGCTAGTATTTTCCTGAGTATAATTTTGATATTTCTATAAAACTACATGATCAGAAAAAGTGTTGCCCAAGCTTCTCTTCTTACCAGCAGCCCTCCTAGTAGACCAGTTAGTGGAAATGACTATGAAGTCACTAGGAATTTACTACTCATACTATCTATGGTTGTATGATTGATTAGTTTTCAGAGGTCAGTTTAGAAAATGAGATGCCCATAATCTAGTTTAATCCAAGAGAGATAGGCAAGCATGGGTAAGTTAGCTTGATTCATAGTTACCATGACAGATAAATGATATGTGTCTATATATTTCTTTAGAGTAAGACAAAAATGGTATTTTTACTCAGATGTGTTGATTCTGGAGTTTGGGCTCAAGTAGCATAATTGTTGTATTGACTCTGGGTTTAATTGATGGTGCTCAGGAATTTATCATAGCTAGAAGTTGAAATTTTTCATTTGGGAAAATTCTGAGGGGGATGTGGAAATAAGCAAAGACAACCCAAGTGAGAACACATGGGTTATTTATTCGAGTTTGTTATAGTGAGGCAGCCTCCATCACTTACATTTGACAGAGACTCAAAGGCAGACAGGAGAGTCCAAAAGCTTTATGGTGCAAAAGGGGCTAACTAGAAATGGGATTTGGTTTGGGGGAGAATATTTAGCTTTCTTTGATTCATCCTGAATTGGAACCAGGGCAACAGTTACGGAAGCTGACAGTTGTTGGCCAAGTTCTGATCCTTCTCAGCTGATCGCAGCAGAGGTTGTGAGCCAGAGCTGAGCTACACATGTGGTCTGGCCATTGTCAGTTTGAATGTTTAGTCTCCGTCTTCCCCTTTAGTCATTCTCTCACTTGTAGAGGTTGACCAACTCAGGGAAAGCTAGAGATGCACTCTTCACCAATGGGGATTGTTCAGGCATTTTATAGTCAACTGTACTATAAGATCTTCAATCCATAAAGTAGCAGAACTGAATAAGAAGGGAAATTTAGACATTTAAATCTTGATTGAGGACTTGTTCCTATGGTTTCATGTTTTCTGTGTTTTCATAATTAAATTATGATCCAATCAATTTTTATTGGAAATGATTCAGGTATGGCTTTGAGGAGACTTTGACCTCTTCCTTGAGTCTTCTTCTAACCCTCAGATTTACTCTCAAAAGAGGGATCTGATAGGTTCCTTTCTGAGTAGATCCAATCAACATTGCCATCTAGGATTTAGCATTTAGGTTCTAACCAATATGTGCACAAGTTGATACAGGCCAGATAACCCTTTGTCATATGCATCCAATAGAATTACAAAGTCATCTATGAATAGCTGTTAGTCTTCTCTAAAGTTAGGGAAATCTTTAATTATAGATTTTAATTCATCTTGGGTCAAAAGTTTAATTCCTAAATTGTATCCCTGGCTCCTGGGAGGGATGGATCTTTAGAGGCAAGTGTGATTTCCAGTTCTCTGGAGAGTCACTGGCAAGAGGGAGATGAGCTGGGCCAGGTGAAGAAGGAGAATCTATGGAAGCGTAGAAGAGAAAGAGATCAGAGGATAAGGGGGAGAGGAAGACCTGGATACAGAGAGGCAACGAGGACAAGGAGGAGGAGGCCTTACTAAGGAAATTAGTCTAGTTTGTTTTTGCTTAAGTTTGCTAAATTCCTCATTGTTTATGGCCAAATACTCTTCAAAAGACAAATCTCTTCAAAGAGAAATTTTATTCTGTCTTTCCTAAGGTGCCTCTCAAATGAACCATCTGTTTCAGTCAAATGTGTCCCACAGTGGCTACTGAAGGCCCATATCATTCTTGGTGAAGATATGCTACACAAAATTAGAATTAGAGTTGTTATAAGAGTATTTATGAGATAAGAGATTTTCCTAGGAGGAACGACCTAGGTGTAGATGAGCCCAGGAGAGCTGGTGGTGGTCAGTAGAGGTGAGTTACTTGTGCATCTCATACTTTGGGCCTCTAACCTGAAGGTTGGCCTCTAAGTGCAGACCCAACAATCTGTACCCTCCAGCTCCCCTTCCTGCAGGCAGAAAACCAGAGCAACACTCTCTGAATCAAAAAGCTAAGTTCTGAAGACCAAACATCTTCTAGACTGAAGGAGAAATCATCTGGTTTTTGGTGACCCTTAGTGGAGTTTGTCCAAATGGATATCTGTTCAGAAAGAGCAGAAAATTCAGGAGTCTATGAGGTCAGCAGCATCAATAGGCTTATAAGCCCTGGCCTATGTTCTCACTTGTGAGTTTTCTTACAACAAACAACACTTTAAAAGTGATGAAAAAGAATGAACTGATTTCACCCAGAATGCCAAACAAGTGGGAACCAAGAACAAAGCCTGCCCATCAAACTGAGGATAAATAGCAGAGGAACTCAATGCAAAGACGGCAGAGTTCAGACTCGGTGCTGACTTACCATATGGGTGCACACTCCACACCAGGAGCCGTAAGGTGCCAGGGTCCTCCGTGGGCATTTCAACTGACTGAAGGCTGGGATCCATGGCAACAGGCAGTGCAGATCATATCTAGGTGGGGCCTACAGTAAAACTGGAAATAAATGAATACCACCCAAGTGAGAATTTTAAAAGCTACTTATTCAGAGCTTGCTGGAGTATGGGAGTCAGCCACCCTCACCTGCTTGTGGCAGAGACTCCAAAACAGGCAGGAAGTTTATGATTTAAAAAAAGGGGGGAGGTTTTGGGGTCAGTGACTAGGCCTCACATATGCTCTGATGGGATGCTGTTGGTCTGGTAATGCTGGACATGGGCTCGCTAGAAAGAGGGCATTCCACATGATTGCTTTGAGAAGTCTATTTGGCTCTCTGGTTGGTCCTGAGATGGAAGCTGGGGCAAAAATTAGAGGAACCTGGTGGTTGTTGACCAGGTCCTGATCATTCAGGGTTGGTTGCAGACACTGTGAGGCAGAGTTGTATGATCCTGTATGTTCTGGCATTGTCTGTTTGCATTTTCAGTCTCTCAAGGAGGGCAGTGATTTTTTATTCTTATCTGAAAAGTCTTCATTAAACTGAGAGTTGAACCAAGTCTTGCAGCCAGTTAGAGGTATAATTTTGGATGGGTTTCTCTAGTCCCTACTTGACATGTTCTACTGACCCATCGGTCTGAGGATTTCTTCCAAGGCAATTTCATTTTTGCAGCCTAGTGTTAGTTCTCATTTCCTTTCCTCTTGTCCTGCTGTGTGACCTAGTGCTCTGAAGCTGACATCTGGCCACAGCATGTTGCCCTGGCCTGGCCTGCCCATATTCCAAAAACACTGTTAGAAACTCTTTGAAGTCCAAGGCTTTTTCTTTTGTTATTCTTTTAAATTCTCAATAATGCTAACACAGTCATCCACACACAGAGGTGATCAATAAGTGATTCTGACTCATTTGAAGTGTACCTCAGATTCCCCAAAACCCACTGCTTACTGAGAGAGAAACTGGCTCATTAAAATGGTATCACACCAAGTTATCCTTATTATCTTCCCCCCAAATTATTAAATGTACATGTTCCTAAGCAGGGTGCTTTGCAGATTAGTTAAAGAGAAAAGAAAATATATTTTTGACTGTGAGAAAACCTTTGAGAACCAGAGACACAGTCAGTTTCAAACTGCTTTTGCACTTCGCAGAATTACAAGTTACTCTGTCTTGGAGAGGAGAAGAGAATCAGGTTGCTCATTATCAAGGCTCCTAGTAGTCTTGGCCCCACAGATTCAGGCTGACCCTAGAACTCCTATAAATTGTCTGCTGGTGAGGCAGTTAATGAATAAAGAACTGAGTAAAAACTCTGAGGTTAAAAATTACCAAGAAAGGTTTGATATAATTCAAATAGGAAGACAAATAGTCCACGTCTACATTTTAGCCATGGTTCTCCTCAGTCATTGAATTTAGTTATTTCTCTCCTATAGGGTACCTGACTTGCCCACTCTGTGTCAGTGGTAGTTAACAATTACATATTAGCTTCTTGCAACCCAGCTCTCATTCTCTTCTTTACAGTCAATATTATTGCCAGTGTGAAAGTGAGTTTTTTAATTCCCTCAAGGACAGATTTTTACGTGTAGAAAACACCATTTAGAGATTTGCTTAGGTTTCTTTTTAAATGAATATTTACCTGATTTTTCTCAAGCTTTTAGTTTTGGTAGTCTTTGAATTCTTTTTAAAAGCTCAGCAAATTTTTAGTTTTAAAGGGGATTTTAGAACCTTATTAAATGTCTCAATTTATTTAATATCCTTTTATGTTTGACATTTTTTGTTAAAATGTTTAATTTTCTTTTTCAGCAATACAATTGTCCAACTTAAAGACAGTCTTTCTGACTACTTAATACTTACTAATCTCAAATCAAACTTATAAAACCTCAATTATCTTAAAATTTTCAAGAATATACATAAACTTAATAAGAATTTAATTTAATATAAAACTAAATCAGTTACACAAGTACACCTTAGAGAATGGAATTACAAGGCTAGTAAGACAAACATTATAAGGAAATATAGTAACAAATATGCAAGATTCCTTAACACAAAATATTAATACTATGGATTTTATTTTCTTGAAATATTTATAACTACTTTTAATTCTTTCTGGATAAAAAGATGCTTAATCACTAAAGAGACATTTACATTCTACCAGAGTTTTTTGGAGATGCCTTCTGAGTAAGTGAGGTTCTAGAATGATTTTTTTTCCCTCTTACTTTCTTAATTATAGTAAAAAAGAAATAACTTAAAATTTACCATCTTAGGCATTTCAGCAGTGTTAAGTATATTCACAGTGCTGTGAAATCTCCAGAACTTTTTCATCTTGGAAAGTTGAAACTCTATTTGCATTAAAAAGCAATTCCCCATTTCTCCCTCTTTCCCAGGCCCTGACAACCACCATTCAGCTCTCTTTTTCAAAGAATTTGACTACTCTGGACACCTCATATAGCCTCATATATTTCACTTAGCAAAATGTCTTCAGAGTTCATTCATGTTGTACTGTGCATCAGAATTTCCTTCCTTTCTTTAAAGTGTAATTCTAGAATGATTCTTAATGACAATAGCATGGGGCTCAAACTAAGTCTTAGTTATAATCACTTGTCTTGCCTGAGAGTTTCAGCCCCCGGGCAAGCTCACTATGCATTTGCTGAGACCAGGAAATGACAACAGAACATTCTTGGGGTAAAAAGGTTTATACCTGGCTTTATTCTCATGGCGGTAGGTTGAGTAGCAGAATCACATCTGCATCCAGCAGTCTTCAATCTCTAATCCACCTCCATCTCTAACTCTGCCTAGAGCATTGGGCATAGCTCTTTGTATAGTGACTCGGTTGCCAAGGGGTGTGGAAGCAGTAGCCTAGCAGCAGTCCAATTACATCATCAAGTAGTTTAGGTCAGGTTAGGATCCCGGCTATATGAACATCCATTTTACCCAGATCACTGTTACCTTCAAAAGGGGAACGGAGAAGAGTTTCATGTAGCTCATGTCCATGAAGTCACAAATTTCTTAATATAGGTCACAAATTTCTTAATATAGGTATAAGCTGCTGATTTTCTCCTCAGTTAAGATTTTCCCACTAATATGCCTCCTGGATTTTAACACCCTTAACTTTCCTCTCTCAAAACAACATTTTAAGCTGCTGTTTTTATGGGGGAAAATGTATGTTTTGGACCCCAAAGCTCAGCTTTGAAAAAGAGAGGAAAAGGCCTTGAACTGTGGTCTAAACACAACTGATGGAATCACAGAATTCATGTGGAAGACTTGACAAGTTTATCACAACATCAGAAAAAGAGATGTGACTTTGATGATGTCCATGGTGTAAAAAGAGGCATGGCAGCATTACTGCATATAATACACTTAGTTATAATAACTTCACATCCTAACACTGAATATGTTACTCATGCAACTGTTTCCTGTGTTTGAAGAAACTGGTTGGAGGCATTTGAGTTGATGGCTCACATATTAAAAGCATTCCTGTTTAAAATAATTGGGCATTAGCTTCTGTTAACAATTTTGTGCCCAAGTGCTAATAGTCAGGAACTGTTTGCTAACGTTAATCAGGAAATGCCTGCACTTGTCTTCTAAACTATGTGCAGCCCCCATTAAGATTGTTGCCAGTTGCTTCTTCATCGCAGTTAGGTTTTCATTTACTTGTCTCCTGAGATGTTTAAATATCTACCTTAAAAGATCGTTGGTCTTGAACCATATCTTGCATTCTTTTCACATCCTTTCTGTCGTCTAGGATTTCAATTTTTATAAATATTAGAAAAGATTTTTAAAGTAAACCTAAAGAGTCTGTCTGGTTTTTTTTCACTCTCGACTCCTGAAGTCTTTCTACTGACGCTTGTACGTGCAGTATGATCATTTTCTTTATGTATCTCTATTGTCTGTCTATGTCTGCCTCTTCTTCTGGCTTGTCAAATTAAAAAGCTCTTTTGGATGGGTTATGGAAATTTCTAATATGTAGTGAGTCAAATTTAGGTTTTAATTTTTTTGTTTCAATAAATGCAAGCAGTAATGTATATATTTCAGGCCTCCATTCAAACTGCTTCACTGCTTTATTACTGACAAAGACATTTTTGCTCTATTCCAAACCAATGACATACTACAAAGTGACCAGCGTGATTCTGTCATCTGTGATCTTACTTTTTATTTTACCAGCCATTAGCAGGAATGTGTCCAACTTGTTTGCTTTACACACTGGTTATACGGAAGCTGCTAACTTTTCTCAACCTACATTTTTATGGAAAGAACTGAAAAATATTAAAACAAGAAGAAATTGTTGCCAGCCTTAGAAGTTTTGATGAATTTTTGCTACAAACAAATGGGAGCAGGTTAAGGAAGGATAAGCCAGTGTACCTGTGAATCTTGAAAGAATCTGAGATCCAAGGAAAAACCTTTAATCCTAACCTATTAACAACCGTACCTCATGTGCAAGGAAATGGGAAACAGAAATACCAGATCAATGAGAGGATAATACCCTTTTAAAGAAATGGCATGTTATGAGGAAACAGAAGAAAATCGTTCCTGTGAAAAATATGAGCTAGTTTTTATGTGAGAAATCATAGGGAGGCAATGACTTCCGGGCATGCTACAGGGCAAGCTAGGGCAGAGGCCGCAGAATGGAGAGGTTCTGACAACTCAGAGCACCTGTGCCATAACTTCACAACTGTTTGCTCCAAAGGATTTTGGCCCTGGGAGATAAGACTATAAATCAGTAAATTTGACTATTTGTTTAGGGAATTTCTGCAAACCAATATTTTCCAAGCAAATACTTTGCTCATTTGGATAAACAGCTCTCCTATTAAGACAATAGATAGCAGCCTTTGGCAAACAATTTGCTTGTCCTTCAATAGTTATGTCCACCAAGCCCAATTTGTTGTGTCCAAATGATCACAATCACAGTAACCTGCCATGAAACACTTGCTGTAAGCCTTGGAAGATCAGCCTCCTAAACCCTATGGATATTATTTATTGAATCTCCCTTCTGAGACACTACTAGGACTTTCAAAGTGGTGCTGTGCCTTGTTACCATCAGTCTAATAAATGTAGCTTCACTCGATCAACAGGGTTTTCTGATGTTCTTCTGGGGGATTGGTATTGATAGCCCTGAAGGCCACAAGAGTGGCTGAGCAAGGCCCCCTGGCTGACTCAGCTCAAGCTCTCAGCAGCTGTGAACCCACATGTACCTGTGAGGCTTCTTGAACCTCATATTCAAGGAGTCTCTCCCACTACAGTGGTGAGATAGGTCCTGCCTTGGTGTTCACACTCAGTAGATTTATGTCAAGTCCTCCAAAACTGAAGATTATTTTGTGTCCTGGGAATGAGGGTTCCTCCTAGGAAACCTTGGGTCATCTGCTCAAACTTGAAAACTTTTCTATTTGTAGAAAAACCTTTGGCAAACTTAGGCTTGTTATTAATAATACAATGTTTTGGTTCTTTCTCTGTTCTTGTCACTTTTTGTTGTGAGTCCATAAGAGAAAAGCATGGATTCAGTAGTCTCTCAATCCATCCTCAAGGGCTAACAAGTTCAGAAGGTCTCATCAGACCAGCATCCGTATAGGACCAATTTTGCCTTGGACCACCTATCCAAATCTAATAAGAACTTTCCTCAGTCATGTCTTTGTTTCCTTAATAATTACTTAATTTGATTTCTTTTGCTTGGAGCTGGAAATCTCAAAGCTGTGGGATTTGCTGATCAGATTCTTACCAAGTGTTTCAATTATTGTGAGGTCTTTTTTGACATTCTGAGCTACACATAAGCTGATTTCACACTTTCATTTATGTGCATATTTCTCTAATTTCACCACGAAAAATTTAGAATGATTTGCGACCACTTCATGATATTTCTGACATGAACAAGATGGATCACTTGAAAGCCAAATTAGAACAAATGGCAGGAAAACCTTGGGGAAAGGTTCTCTGACTTGTGTGTCCAAAAGTCAGGAGACCTCACTCCCTCAAGTTTTCCTACTTCGATGATTACCAAGTGTCAACTCACTAATTATAAGGTTCAGTGGAATTGTTAGAAGGCCCTATTATTTAAATAAACTGTAATGATTTTCTCCAGGGTGCATATGTGTAAAAATTAGGGTTTCTTTCATCTAAGCCTTCTTCTCTCCTTGCAAAGTTTAATTAACTAGCCTTTTATCATGATAACTTCATATCTACCTTAAGCTTTCTTCCTCTTGTCTCTTCTTACCCACTTCTCTTCCTTTTTTTCACCTTCTTTTTGGATATTTGGCAATTAAATTTTCATGGGTATTGCTCTGTCATTACATGTAAATTTTAGGAATATCTAGTGCAGATAAAAAGTCAAGAATTTCTGCAGTATAGCACAGAGAAGACAAGTAATGACTCTATAGCATCTTACTATGCTGATGGACAGTGACTGCAATGGGGTGGGGAAGGGGGAACTTGATAATAGGGGTGAATGTTGAAACCACAATGTTGCTCATGTGAAACCTTTGTAAGATTGTATATCAGTGATACCTTAAAAAAAAGTCAAGAATTTCTGAAATAAAAAAGGGACAAAATAAATATTTGTTTGTGCTTCTTCTGTATGTTTTTCCTTGCTAACAGTGAAACTCAGAGGAAAAATTAAATGTGAGAGTAAGTGATAGATGTGGTTCCTAGCTAGAAAGAAAATCTCAACACAGAACTTTTGGCAAAATTCCAGTCTTTAAAATTGTTGATATTTCATTACAAATTTATTTACATTTGAAAAATTGGGAAAAATATTCTTCTTAGACAATTTTTTGGACAAGTTGCAGTAATTTAATTGTAGCCTAAAATCAACACTGTCTTCTTACTAATTCTATCAACATGTAAAAATGTTTAGCAAGATATTTTAGTTAGTACGAGATGAGTTCAATTTTTCATGATTCGAATGTTAAAGATTTCCTATTAATTCCATGGATCTAGTAAGTTACTTCTGTTTCCACCAATTTTTTAGGATTAAATAAATGTGTTTAAATGAAAATGTAAGGAGAGATGTCTTTGGAAAATGTTCAGTCTTTTAAATTCTTATCATCTGACCTCAAATGTCAATATGCCACAGTGGAGAAACTGTGGTTGAAACCAGAATTATAAGTCCAGTCTAATTTGTGCAAAATTTCACCTTCATAATGTGGCTTTGGATTCTTATGTAAAAATTCTTCTGAACTAAATTTCTCTAGAAAGGGGTGTTAAAAAGATTAACATATATGAAGTGTTGAATTTTCATTTATTTAATTTCCAGAAATTCTGGGAATATTAGGTTTATATAATAACTTACTAATTTATATAAACCAACGAGAACAGAGTTATTTTATTTTGTAAGGCTTTACAATCTAATTTATTAACACCCTCTGAAGGTAGGAAAATCATTTGAAATCACCCAAAAGGAGCTAAAGACTTTTCCTAAATCACAAAACACCACAGAGAAAGTTTGCAGCTTTACAGTTCTACAATATTAGCCACAGAAAAGTGTAAACACAGAGCACAAAATGGGCTATTTTCAAAGGGCTATTCTCCTTTCCAATGGACACAAAAATATTTTAACTGATGGGAGTTCACAAATGGTCAAACAGAAAAAAAAACCTAAAAACAGTTTTATTGTATTCTCTTGCCAAAGAACAGATCTCTACCACCCTTAAAGAAATTACTAAAATGTCAAGAACATACAAACAGATCACCAATCATTTTGTAATCAGTTAGGAAATATTTATGGGCCATAAACACATCAAATTCCTGTACGTGTTTAACTGACTGTCCCATCAAGACCAGCCTACTAGGCCCTTTGTCCCTGCTCTTAGTTATAGAATGCAACTTAGCCAAACACCCAGTTAGACAAAACATAGACCAGATAACAGATCTGAGAAAGAACCAAGAAAGAAAACAAAAATCAGGAGGGAAAAAGAAAAGAAATGGGGAAAAAAATTTAAAAACGGAGAAGTAGTGAATTAGCAAAGGTGAGTTTCCACAGTTGATCGGGAATAGTGGCACACAAAGACAAGACCCTGCCTAGATTTAACAGCCCGTTAAGTTCACTTCTCGGACAATGACAGTTAAATTCAACAGGTGAGTTCACTCAGGTATCTCAGTAGTTGACCCATCAGTGTGTTAAAGTGCCATATTCACAGAATTGAAACATAGCTCTCATACAAATATAGAATGAACACAAGTCCAATATTTTGTCCAAATTTTAAAATAACTAAGAACCTATCAAGAACAGTAAAGAGTCTGAGATTTGCCCTCCCTGCAAGCTGAAAAGTTGCCTTCCATGGATTCATGGATGCAGACAGAAGTCACAAGAAGCCTGGATCAGAGGCTAAAAGAAATTCAGTTCTCCTGGTAGAGCAAGCAGCACAAGTATAAGCATATTTGGTGCCAACGCTTCAAACCACACTTCCACCCAGTGATGTGACGAAGGCCAAGTGACATCTACACATGCTGCAGGTTGTGTTCTAGGAGAGCAATTCTGAGCTTAGGTAATACATGCCTGATACCCTGCTCAAGAAAAAGACCTATCTCGAGCTTCAAAGGCTATGAGCAAACCTGTGCTCTGCTCTGGAAGCAAATACTGCTTCTTCAAAGGCTGTTTGCTATACAAACATTCTTGAAAAGGTAATGCAGAACAAAGGCAGTTAGTACCTCTGCTCATAAGACACACAGAAATGTGAGAGACCATGGAGAATTGTGTGCTAACATGAGGAAGTTAAGATGGTAAACCTAATTGAAAAGATATTTTGAGGAACTTTCTAATTTATAAGAACTTGAGTGAAGTAATGGTAGAATAAGATTGCTAGGTTAGATATGAAATTGGTTACTTTGCAATGAAAAACAAACAAAAATACACACCATAATTCTGGGAGTTAACTTTTCTATCACAGAGAAATCTACAAGATAGCTTAAATTTCAGTGTCCTGGCTCCAATCAAATAGCAAAGAGAATGGTAAAACAGCAACAACAAAATGCTAGTTTAATTTTCCTAAAGAATTAAATAACATTCAGATGTTTTTATTAAACAATGATTCAATATGACATTTAAAATATATACCGTAGTCTCTCGAATTTACTCCCAAGGTTTGGATAATCTTTCATAAATTGTGACTACAACATGCTTGCTCTTAATTTGATGTGTTGCCATTCACTCTTTGTCCAGCAAACCTCCTGTAGCCTTTAAAAGCTCACTGAAAGCTGTTAGCAAATACTTGCATCCATAGTTGTCTTGATAATATTCAGTGTAAAAAGTAATATTATCTGGAACACTGAGATATCCAATTTTGTTTGGTAAGTTTGCTCATGTCTCAAAAGAAAACAGCCTGTTTTCTATCCAGGGATTTTTTAAATTAGATTAATATTTTCAAGGAACAAGATTTTTTGCTTTGTTAATTTTCTCTATTTTTGGTTATTTTCCATTTCAGTGATTTTGACTCTGGTCTTTCCTGTTTCTTTCTTTTCACTTATTTTGGACTTATGTTTTGGTGTTTGGTCCTTAAGATAGAAGCTTGGGTGATTGTTGTTAAATGTTTTCTCACGTCTCATAAAAACATTTAGAACTATAGAATCCTCCCAAAACACTATGCTAATTGCATCCTGCATATTTTGATATAACATTTTTGGATTATTACTCAGTTCAAAACATTTCAAATATTCATTGTGATTTCTTCTTTGACCCATGCTTTATCCGGAGGTGTGATAATTTTCAAATACTTGGAGAATTTCTAGATATTTTTTATTATGTTCTGTATTTAATCAAGCTTAATTGAGGTGTAATTTTTCTACCAAAAACTGCTCTCAACTCATGTATACAATTTGAGTTTTAATAGACATGTAACTATATCCATTATATATATACAAGGTAAGTTTTAATAGATATATGACTCTCACATTACTGTCAATCAGGATAGTGAATATTTCCATCAGCTCCAAAATTTCCTCATGCTCCTCCACAATTAATTACTCTCTCGATAATAGATAGGTTTAAATGTTTAAAAGATATACTAAACAACAATCAAAAGAAACTGGAGTGGCTATATTAATATATAATGTCGATCTCAGAGCGAAAAACTATTACTTGGAAAAGTTAAATGATGACCATTCAAATGAACAGAACATTCTCCAAATAGATCATACTATGGGTCATGTAACAAATCTCAACAAATTAAGACAAACATGAAATCATACAAAATGAGAACAAGAAACATAGCTCTTGACAATTAGGAGTGGTAGGCTGGCATGTTGTTTGAGGAAAATAGCATAAACTTTTTCTAGAGTAAAGTTCAGTTTGTTCCAGAATATTAAAAAATATATATAGTGAAAGACAAAACACAAGTGTATGTAGCAAATTGTGGAAGGTTTTAGGGAAGTGAATTTTATTTGCCACATTTTATAATATATGAGTCTGAAAGAAAATAGACAAAACAGGTAAAATTCTGGCAAAGCTTGCTTAATTTTGATGACTCTATTTCTAAAGATATGCTAATAGCATTTATGCCAAAGACTAAATTAATATAATACTAGAATTTTATTTTCTCCCTGTGAAAATATAAATTGATCTTGAAACATGTAGTCAGATTTCTATAAGGGAATAAAAAATTATTCTTTATCTTCTTTGTAGTCAGCAAGTTTAGCAGAAATTCTGTATATCACAGAATAATTTCCTATAATTTGCTCTAACTTTACTATGTTCTTATTAAAAAAAGTTCACCCCTTCAGAACAGCTAAAATTCCTTAAAATTTTGTTACCTTCTATTTTTATTGTAAAATATTGTTGTCACTTTGATTTATGTGTAATTAGGGTATAACTTGTCAATGCTCATAGGTAATTACACTGTTGTCTCAACCAAATAACCAAATCTTTTCTGATAATTCTTTATTTTCCTTCCTCAAGGTCACATCCTAAATTCAGAAAAATTAAACTTTTAGGATGTTTTTCATTTTTTTTATTGTGACAAAATATATATAAGACAAAATGTACCCTCACAACCATTTTTAAATGTACACTTCTGGGCTATTAAGAACAATAAGTATATTGACATTGTTGTGTAACCCTCATGCCATCAATTTCCAGAACTTTTTCATCTTCCCCAATTGAAACTCCATACCCATTAAACACCTCATCCCTCTCTCCTCCTTGTCCCCTTGCAGCCACATTCTACATTCTGACTTTATGAATCTGACTGCGGTAAGTGGGATGATATAGTAGTTGTTCTATTGTGACTGATTTATCTTATCTTCTTTACATTTTACTCTGCTCTTTGGATTTTGTGTAATGAATCACTTCAATGTTTAATTAAAACTAAAGGAAACCAGTTTACAGCAAAGATGGACCTAGAGGGTATTATGTTCAGTGAAATAAAACAGACAAAGCAAATACCATATAATTTCACTTATTTGTGGAATATAAAAACAAAACAAAATGACCAAAACAGTACTAGATTCAGAAACACTGAGAAGTCACTAGTGGTTACCATGGGGGTGGAGTTGGGGTGGATAGGTGGGAAGGGTGAGAGGGACTAAAGGGCACAAAAATTCTCCATCATAATATAAGTTAGTCACGGGATGGTAGTACAGCATGGAGAATATGGCCAATGAATCTGTAACGTCTTCGTATGTTGACAGATAGTGACTGCATTAGTGGAGGAGAGGATTTAATAATGTCAGTAACTTTTGAACCACTGTGTTGTGTATTTGAAACCAATATAAGATTGTATATCAGTGATAACATCAATAAAAAATTAATAAACCAGAAAATCCTCAAGGATGCTCTTTGGAAACCTCAGAGAGAAGAAAAGGGAAAGATGTAGACATAAGGTAATATAAGTTGTCTTTTAAGTTAATTTTTTTCTCTAACCACCATACTGTTATGTCAAAATAATATTTTCCTATGTCATTAATACACAAAATGTTGTTCCTCTACTGGGAATACATTTGAAGAGTTAGAGAGCATCTGGCAGAAAGAAAGAGCCAACTTTAGGATACAAAGTTCTGTATTCCCCTGGTAAATGCACAATCGCTATTCTAGCTTTGGCAATAGCGACTGAGCACTTCTGCTCAAGTTCGCAAGTTACTTGCTCCCCGGTTTCCAGGGTAAACTCTTTTTTTGTTGTTGTGTGTGTAAGAATTACAAAATTAAGATCGGAGTTTCTCTCAGAAGTAAGGTCCACAGCATAAGGTGGACAGGTGATGATCTGTGTTTGAATGGACCCTAAACTGGATCGACGCTTCTGGCACCTTTGTAAGGATCGTAATGTAATATTACCCAATCAAACTAAAGGAAGATGTGGAAATGAGAAGAAGAAACAATCAGAAAGAGATTTAACTTCAAAAACAGGAAAACTACTGCTTGAAATTGGGCAGACTAATGGTCTGGAGGTGAAGAGCTGAAAGTCATTTCCTCACAGTGTTTCTTTCGTCTGCCCTAGAAAGGAATGCACAGGTTAAACATACAGAATTTCTTTTCTAAGGCAATAGCACTTTCCCCAGGGCAGGAGGAAATAGGAAGGGGAAATATTTCTGCAGGTCTAAGGTGGTGTTAATAGGTGACTTCTTTGCTAAATATTCAGGCTCCCCCAGGCTCTGACACGTTCACCCAGGACCCCTTGCCCTCCTGTACTTTTCCTTCTCTTGCTCCATCAAATCTTACCCTCAACAATCTGACATAAATGGTCTTAAAAGGTAAAGACTTGATTATAGATCATTATATTTGGTATTTACTCACAATAGGGAATATGCTTATAACCGCAAGAAATGGTACTTTAATAGTGGCATTTAAGGCATAAGGATGGGTTATAGATAAAAGAGAGTCTTTTGGTGAGCATTAAATTACACTCCTGGAGCTGCCTTCTTAAAAAGCTATAAAGTTCATCCTATCCAGAAAGATTTATATATTTTTTCTATTCTTAATTGTGCTAAGAAACATGTAAAATTTCTTATCCTAACCATTTTTATAAAGTGTACAGTTCAGTAGAATTAAGTATATTCACAATGTTGTGCAACGCGTTCTCACAAGTTTTTCATGTCATAAAACGGACACCCATTAAACAACAAATCCTTATTTTTCCTTCCCCACCAGCCCCTGGCAACTGCTGTTCTGCTGTTCTATGAATCTGACTACTTTATATACTTTTTTAAGTGGAATCACACACTGTTTGTCTTTTTATGACTGGCTTATTTCACTTAGCCTAATGTCCTTATGGTTCATCCATTTTGTAGCATGTAACGTGATTAACTTCCTTTTTAAGGCCAAATCATATTCCATTGTATATACCATGTATGTTTGGGTTGCTTCTACCTCTTGGCTCTTGTGAATAATGCTACCATAAACATGAGTGTGCAAAATATCTCTTTGGGATCTTGCTTTCAATTCTTTGAATTGAGAAGTGAAACTGCTGGATCATATACGAATTCTATTTTTAACATTTTGGAGAACCTCTATACTGTTTTCCATAGCAAGTGCACCATTTTGCATTCCCACCAACAGCGCATAAGGGTTCCAATTTCTGCACATCCTTGCCAACACTTGTTATTTTTTTTTGTTTTTGTAGGGGATTTTTGATAGTAGCCAACCTAATGGGTGTGAAATAAATATCTCGTGGTAGTTTCAAAACTTTGTACTTTTTGACAGTACTTTATTTTTGCACTAGACCATCCCAATTATAAATGTTGCCTATAACTTCACTAAATTGCCATATCGCATACTTGTAAATATTACCATACTTGGCAAACAGTGATGCAAAAGAATTCAAGTTCACAGTGATTTTACAAGACTCACAGGAAATTAGTGATACATTGGGAGTTGAATTTGTAGCTCTGAATTCCAGCTATTTACTTAATTTTTTGAAATACAGGTCAACTACCTAGCTCCATGTTCTATTACTATTTCGTATGCTAAAATATATATTTTTTACTACCTAATATGAATGTCACCAAATTTTTATGTTTTTATGCAGAATACACGTAAAGCCATGTTGTATATTCCCACATATTAACATAAAAAGGGCTCTTTACAAGTTACCGAAATGAAAATGAAGAGGAAGTGGTTTCTGATTAATCATCTTCCTTTAACACAATGTTTTGATACAACTTTAAGAAAATGTAAAAGCACATAAATCCGAAGCAAGCAAAGGAAGTCTGCTGAACTAACATAGGAAATTTCAAAGTAACTTAACATTTCACAAAATACGAAGTTTTAAGTTTTAAAGCTGTTTTCTTGATGGTCTGTGTAATACTTGGTTAAAATTATAAAGACCAGAAGAGCATCAAAATTCAGGCAAAATGGGTCCATTCTTATGTATTACAGTATATTTTTACAAAAGTAAAGTGATGACTACCATATAAATGTACTATGAATTTGTTTCAAAAATGTTATTGAAAACACTCATTCATGAGGGAACAAGATGTTAAAACCTATTTAAGGAGCATCTGAAAAGCTATTATACACATGTGTGCACACACATACATGCAGACACAGAAATGTTTAGATAAGATGATTGGATAAGATGCAAAACTGATAGTGTCTTAGAGGATAATAATACTTAGTGTTAATAATAGCATTATCAGACATTATTTACATCTCTATTGAGCAAAAATCTTTTTAAAAGATTAAAGGTGGCATATTAAAATTTTTAAGAGTTTACTGAGCAAAATAGATTCAAATAAGGCAGTGACAATTAGGAAGTGGTTAGGAGCACGCAGCCAACAAGAACCAAGGAAGGAAATTATTTGATTGGCTATAGCTGAGAGCCTAGTTGGCTGTTTGTGATTGAGTATCCTTTGATTTTGATTTTGTAACCTTGAGGCATTTAAAGGGTTAGATTTTGGTTTGTTTATATAGGCTGGGAAGGTATTAGAGCCACCTTAGTCTGACGGCCCCTTTGTTTAATTAATTTAACAATCCATAATTAATGCTTGAAAACTTTAAATCACAGTGTATAGTAGGTCTAAATAGGCATTTTCTCCTACATTAGTACTGCTGAAATTATAGTCCCTGGATCAAAGTAATTGGCATTATCTGTGAATTTGTTAGAAATGAGAATGCTTGGGCCCCATGCCAGACTTAAAGGATCAGAAATTTCAGGTGTGTAACAGAAAAACTGAATTAATCTCTGGCATTTAAAATCTAACACTAGTATTAACTTGAAAATAAACTCAAGTAGCCCTAAAATCTTTGTAACCACTATCAGGTGGCAGTTTCTCTTTGTTCTCCCTCTTTTCTGAATCTCAGGGTCAGAGATATGCAGAAAGCTGACTTTACAGAACCCAAGCCATCCTGTCCCAGAGTACTGAGCAGGAACAGAGTATTAAGGAGGAACCAATAAGAGAAACAAAAAGCAATTGAATCAGTGCAAGAAACTCTGCTTAAATCCTTGCAAGATTCTACTTCACGTGTCTGTGAACAAACACCATAGCCTCTCCCCCACAATTGTCCCTTTAAAAGCCCTAATTGCTTGTGCTTCAGGGGAACAGTGGTCTAAGGCATGAGCCTACCATTTCCTTATTTTTTGGCAAATTAGTAAACTATTCCTTTCCTTTCCTCAAAACCTTGTCATTGTGATTTGACTTTGATGACAAGTTCTGGTTTTCAGTAAAAGATGGGGACCAGTAATCTGATTTAATAAGTCCTTTGGATGATATTGATGCACACTGAAGTTTGAGGACCATTTGCCTAAATAATCCTTCAGTGGCTGTCACTCCAGTATGACAGTGAAGGGACATGGGCCCAACTTTTCACCTCACTTTCAAATATTGTCTATTTTTTCATAGCAAATAAAAATGTTCATACTTTGCATTGTTTACCTAGATTTTGAAAATGCCTCCCAATGTCACATCAACATTTAGGGTCATCTTCTGTCTGCTAATCCCCAGATACTTTAACAGGATAAGTCCCAAATAGTAATAAAGAGAAATGTTAACGTATAGAATTTAAGTAAAATTATCTTTGTGCATATAGCTTCATATCATTTATGGAGAAATTTGAGAGGTGTGGTTTGTTAGCTGGCCTATAATGTGACCTACTAAGCTCTGTACTTGCCATATTAGACCTTAAAATAGATCTCATCTTCTAATATTGGGAATCTATTAGTTCTTCTACATAATAAATGATTGTTAAATGAATAGTTCACGTTGACTCCTTTGTTGCAAGTTCATAACAAAATTATAGTGCTTTTATGGTGTGCTGACAGAACTAATTTCTAATCTCAGCTTTTATAACTTTGTTTTTCCTTTATGCAATACTGCCAAACAGTCCGAAGCAGTCTAAGGAGGAAAAAACTTCGAGCAGTAAGTAAGATGTTCTATTTCACACTGATTCTCATGAGTCATCTCAATAATATGGTGTTTAGAAGGTCAGCAGCTGGCAGGAAAAAGCAGAGAAGAAATAATGCACAAAGTTTTAAACTTCATAGTATGCAAAACAATCTGTGTAACTGGTACGTGTAAGATTGTTTATGCTTTCAGATTTTCCCAGACCTTAAATTTACTGCTCAAAAATGTGATTACTTCTCTGTGTATCCATGGGCATGGTAACATTTGTCTAGCAAACTGAGAAAAAGCAAATTAAATACATTTATCTTTAAATGCCCCCTTTTAATTACTTAGATGTTTACTGTACAAAATTTAGAAGATAAAATTTAAAAGCAAAAATAAACTCATTCAAAATTCTACCTTCCATAATAATCATTATAAATGTTTTCATCTTAGTATGAAATATATTTATGTTAATACATTTTTATGATAATGGACATACATGTGGTTCAGAAAAGAGCTAAGAAGAAATTTCTAAGAAGCACTGAAATGAATTATATAAACATCAAATAACACTTTGCATTTGCATTTTTAAAGTAATATAGAAAAAACCTATGTCTAAGAATCTTGGCACAAGCACAAATTCCAAATATACCAATGAAAAAGCTAATTTTCAGTGAGATCAATGTATATTTATCTAAGCTAATCTGTTCATTCTGATTTACCTATTGACTTATTCACCCACAGTGAAGTGGAAAAAACAAATGTAGACACCACACCAACATGACAGACATTATTTCTTTTATGTGTAAAATCACCTTGAAAAATAGAAGTGATACAAGATAAGGAACAAATCTTACGGTGTCATCATCATAATGAAAATTTGAGGAATTTCTTTGAAATATACAGTACATATCAACTATAAACCTCAGAGGAACATAAAACATTGAGTCAGCAGTGTTGGTAATGGGAGCTGGCCACAGGCCAATTAGAGAGCCAATTTATTAAAGAATTGTGACCTAGTCGGGACAGCCCAGATTTGAATGTTCATTAGCCTACAGGCTAAATCCCATTAGAAGAGCTAAATAAGATGCAATTTCTAACTCATGGAAAATGAAGATCCATCAAAAGCACCTGTGCTGGAGTAAAGTAAAAAAGTTAAAATCTGACCCTCAAATGGGCATGAATAGACATGAAGAAAACAAGGTCATTTGGCTTCAGGTTGAAATGAGCAGGACCACAGTGACCTTTTTCTTTTCAGCATTTCAGGAAGGTCAGTATGTTGTCTATCTGCTGCTTATCTATGGGCCTTTTAGAAAAGTTGCCCTTTTTTCCCTGGCAAGAAACTTTACTTAAGCTTTACCTCACCACATTTATGGAACCCTTAAGTTATTTCTTTTTGGGGGGCACTTCTCAATAGGAAAGAAAGCTTGAAAATTGCCAAGGAACTCCATGACACATATATTGATGAACCAAGTCCTTCACATACATATGATTTTTTAAAAAATGAGTTACCATGTATTTTGAGGAAATTGAATGGCAACAAATATACCAAAATGAATATACAAGTCTGGAGAAAAAAAAGACTACCTGAAAATTTATAATTCATACCTTCAAATAGATTTGAAAGGTTACAGCATCCAAAAAAATGAAACTATCAGAATAAGAGCATTTTTGGAAATTAAAAGCATGACAATATTTTTTGAAAAAGAACTCAATTATAGGACAGAAGAGCAATAAAATATTTGTAGAATGACCTAATAGCTGGAAGATAAACTAGAATGGAATTCACTGTTTCAGACACTAAGCAAAGAGATGGAAAATATGAGACAAAAACAGTTAAGAAAATATGTAGTAGACATTTGTCATTCTTTCTAGCAACTCAGCAGTTTTGAACATCCTTCCAATATTTGAGGAATTTCCCACCTTATAAGCATCACCAAGGTAGAAGCCAGACATGTGCCTTCCCAGCTTCCCTTTTTATTTGAAGGTAAAAATTTTTTTTGTTTTATATGTATACTATGTTTTTTTATTGAAGTATCATTGATATACAATTTTGTATTGGTTTCAAATACACAACACAGTGCAGTGGTTCAACATTAAACCATATTATTAAATCCTCAACCCCACCTTGAGCAGTTTCTGTCTGCCAACATAGGAAGATGCTACAGAATTATTGGCTCTATTCTCCATGCTGTATTACTATGCCTGTGACCAACTTACATTATAATGGAGAATTTTGTGCCCTTTTATCCCCCTCACACTCTCCACTAACCCACCCCAAACCCTCCCCCATGGTAACTACCAGTCACTTCTCAGTATCTTTGTCTACTGCTGCTTTGTTCATTTTATTTTGCTTTGTTTTATATTCCACAAATAAGTGAAATCATATAGTAATTGTCTTTCTCTATGAAAGTAAAATTTGATTAGTTAAAAATAAATATTGCAAACTCCAGGACAACCTTTACTAAATTATTTTTTTAAATAAATATAATTAATATGGTGAAAGACAAGTGGAACCACAAAATGTTCAATTGAGCCACACAAAACAGAAAAAGAGGGGGGAAGGGAACAAATAAGTACAGTGAATAGAGAACAGTTATTAACAAGGTAGATATTAATCAACTATATCAATAATCACTTTAAATGTGAATAGTCGATGTACACAAATTAAAAGACTAAGATTGTCAGAATAAATTTAAAAAATAAAAACCACCTACTATATATTGTTCACAAAAAAGCCACTTTAAATATAGAGACACAGATTAAAAGGAAAGGAATGGAGAAAACTATTCTGTGCTAACATTAATAACAAAGAAAACTGGAGTAGCTATATTAATTTCAGAAAAAACAGCCTTCAGAAAAAAAGATTATTAGGGATAAAGATAAGCAATATATAATGCTTAAGATGCCAGTTCTTCAAGAAGACCTACTAATCAATGTATGTGTACCTAACAACAGACCTTCAAAATACGTGAGGCAAAAACTGATAGAACTATTAAGAAAAATAGATAAATTGACTATTATTTATGGAGACTTCAACAACCCTCTATAGGTAATGCATAGATCAGGAAGACAGAAAATTAGTAAGAATATAGTTGACTAGAACAGCACTATCAATCAACTTGATCTAATTGACATTTATAAAACACTCTACAATATAATAGCTGTTATAATATAATTATAACTCAATAATAGCTGAATACACATTCTTCTCAAGCCTACATGGAACATTCACAAAAGTAGACTACAGTCTGGGACATAAAAGTCACCTTTAAAAATTTAAAACAATAGAAATCATACAAAATATGTTGTAAGACCCAATGGAATTAAATTAGACCAACACAATTCTAAATCTGAAAAATTCACAAATATTTGGAAATTAAACAACATATATCTAAATAACATGTGGTCAACAAAGAAGCATTTAACAAATTATAAAAATTTTGCAATAGAGTGAAAATACAACTTATAAAAATTTGTGATATACAAGAACATTGTGTAGCAAGAAATTTATAGCTTTAAATATCTATATTAGAAAAGAAGAAAATCTAAAATCAGTCATCTAATTTAGGGACTAGAATAAGAGCAATTTTTATAACCACAAATTTGATAAGCTAGATGAAATGAACCAATTTTGAAAGGCATAGTTTGCAAAAATGCATACAAGAAGATATAGACAATCTTTATATTTATTAAAGATATTAAATCAATAATTAATAATCTTCCTTCTAAAATAGTTAACAACTTTCCTCCAATAATTAATAACCAGGCCCATATGAGTTCATTGGTGAATCCTACAAAACATTTAAAAAAGAAATTATAACAATTATCTACAATCTCTTTCAGAGGACAGAAGCAGATGAAATAATTCTTAATTCATTTTATGAGGCTAATACCAAAACCAGACAAAGATATTATAAGAAAAGAAAACTACAAATGAATCCTTATTATGAACTTAAGTGAAAAAATCCTCAAGAAAATGTATTAAAGGAATTATGCAACATGACCAAGTGGGATTTACCCAACTACGCAAGACTGGTTTAACACTTGTAAATCAATTAATATAATCAACAGGTTAAAAAAACAGCTTAAAAAATAACATGGTCATATCCCATCAACAGGTTAAAGAAAATAACATGGTCATATCAAGAGATGTAGAAAAAGCACTTGATAAATTCCAATACACATTCATGATGAAATCTTTGATCAAACTAGGACTAAAGGGGGAACTTCCTCAACTTAATAAAGAGTATCTCCAAAACCCAACAGTTAAGATCATACTTAATGGAAAGAAACTTGAATCTTTACTACTAAGATCAGGAAGGTGAGAATGCCCCCTCTCACCACTCTTTATTAACATTGTACTGGAAATGCTAATTAATGCAATAAGGCATGAAAAGTAAGTAAAAGATATACAGATTTGGAAGAAAGAAATTAAACAGTCATTATTCAAAGATGACATGATTGTTGATGTAGAAAAGTAGAAAAAATGCACACAAAGACTCCTGGCACTAAAAAGCAATTATAGCAAGGTTTTATGGTACAACATTAATGTACAAAAAAATAACAGTTTTCTGTTTACCATCGATTGTATTTCTATACACTAACAACAAGCTATCAGAAAGAGAAATAAGAAAACAATCCCCTTATAACTGCATCAAAAAGAATAAAATACCTAGTAATAAATCTACCCAAGTAGGTAAAAGACCTGTACACTGACAACTGTAAGACATTGATGAAAGAAATTGAAGAAGACAAAAAGGAAATGGAAAGATATTCCATGTTCATGGACTAGAAGAATTAGTATTATTAAAATGTCCATAACACCCAAAGCAATCTACATATTCAATTTAATACCAATATAAATTTGAATGGTGATTAAAGATGGCTGTGTGAAAGGTGAGAGAGAAATCTCCTGCCAAAACCACATATAATATGAAAATATAGCAAATACATCTAATCCTGAAAGAACAACAGGAAAGAAGGCTGCAGCAGACTGCCTACACCTGGGGAAAACAGCAGACCTCAAAGAAGTGGTAAAGTACCAAAGCCGTGATCTTGAGGTATTCAAGCCCTTCCCCCAACCCAGCTCACCCCACCAGAGGGCAGAAGAGAAATGGAGCAGAGATGAGGTGGAGGCCTAAGACTGCTGAACACCCATCCCTGGAGATCTGCTCTGGGAGCATAACCTACATTACATGGTGCTCCGGATATTAGCGGAGTTGGAAAGCTAAAACACATAGAATACTTGGAGAGACTGAGATTCCAGCTGCTTGTAGAAAACACGTATCCACAAAATAAAGGTAGGTAGTCTGAGAGACTTCCTAACAGTGAGAGGGCTGCTAAAGGGGCAAGGACTGCACAGAGCTTGCTGCTCAGGAGAGAGGACAGGTGGACAAAATTGTCTGGGTGCACTCTGCCCAGCAGGTTCAGAACTTTCAGGTTTTATGCATTCTATCCCTGTGGCTGACTAAGCAGCTAACCATCACCCACAATATGCAGCCTGCTGTGCCTTCCACCCAGCCAGGACCAGTTCACAACCTGGATGCCCCTACCATTGCACCAAGCCAGCTAGAGGGTGGCCCCACCTATGGTAGCTACAAGCACAAAGCATACAGGCTTCTCACTGTGTGCTCAGTTCACTGGCCCTAGCAGTAAAGGCAGGTGCTGGAAACAGGAAGCAGAAAAGAGCTCTTTCCTCCCAAAAGGCCGCAGCACACCTTACCTGTGACTCCCAACATCACTCTAGGGGCTGAGCAGCTCCAGAGAGTAGACCTGGGCACTAGAGGGCACCACATACAAATATGAAATGTTAAAGTAACTGGTTCAAACCCAAATCCCACAAACACCAAAAAGAGGGCCAAATGAAACAGAACTTATCAATCTTCCTGAAAGAGATTTCAAAATAAAAATCATAAACATGCTCGTGGAGGTGAAAAATATGCAGGGAGGAATTCAGGAATGAGATAAAAATGTTGAAGAATTCACTATCCGAAATGAAACATAGAATAGAAGGATTTTAAAGCAGATTAGATGAAGTAGAGGAGACAGTAAATGAAATAGAAATTAGAGACCAGGAATACAAAGAAGCTGAGGCACAGAGAGAAAAAAGGATCTCTAGGAATGAAAGAATATTGAGAGAACTGTGTGACCAATCCAAACAGAACAATATTTACATTATAGGGGTATCAGAAGAAGAAGACAGAGAAAAAGGGATAGAAAGTGTCATTGAGGAGGTAATTGCTAAGAACTTCCCCAATCTGGGGAAGGAGATAGTCTCTCAGGCCATGGAGGTGCACAGATCTCCCAACACAAGGGACCCAAGGAAGACAACACCAAGACACATAGTAATTAAAATGGAAAAGATCAAGGATAAAGACAGAGTATTAAAAGCAGCCAGAGAGAGAAAAAAAGATCACATACAAAGGAAAACCCATCAGGCTATCACCAGATTTCTCAACAGAAACCTTACAGGCTAGAAGGGAGTGGCATGATATATTTAATGCAATGAAGCAGAAGGGCCTCAAACCAAGAATACTCTACCCAGCAAGATTATCATTTAAATTTGAAGGAGGGATTAAACAATTTCCAGAATTTACCTCCCCAAAATAATCTCTACAGTGTATTTTGGGGGGACTGCTATTGATGGAAGTAATCCTAAGGGTAAATAGCTGTCACCAGAGGAAATAAAACCACAATAAAGAGAGTAGAACAATTAATTACTAAGCAGATGCACAATCAAGCCAACTACCCCCAAAGTCAATCAAGGGATAGACAAAGAGCAGAGAATATGATACCTAACATATAAAGAATGGAAGAGGAAGAAAAAGGAGGATAAAAGAAAAAACAATCTTTAGATTTTGTTTATAATAGTATACTAAGTGAGTTAAGTTAGACTGTTGCATAGTAAAGAAGTTACCCTTGAACCTTTGGTAACCATGAATCTGAGGCCTGCAATGGCAATGAGTACACACCTATTAATAATCACACTACATTTAAATGGTCTGAATGCACCAATCAAAAGACATAGAGTTACTGAATGGATAAAAAAACAAGACCCATCTATATGCTGCCTACAAGAGACTCACCTCAAACCTGAAGACATACACAAACTAAAAGTGAAGGGATGGAAAAAGATATTTCATGCAACTAATAGGAATAAAAAAGGAGGAGTTGCAGTACTTCTATAACACAAAATAGACTTCAAAACAAGAAAGTCAGAAGAGACAAAGATGGACATTACATAATGATAAAGAGGTCAATACAAAATGAAGATAAAAACTGTTAAATGTACCCAACACAGAGAATCTACATATGTGAAACAAATACTAACAGAACCAGAGGGAGAAATAGAATGCAATGCATTCATTTTAGGAGACTTCAACAGACCACTCACTCCAAAGGACAGGTCACCCAGACAGAAAAGAAGTAAGGACACAGAGGCACTGAACAACACACTAGAACAGATGGACCTAATAGACATCTACAGAACACTCCACCCAAATGCAGCAGGATACACATTCTTCTCAAATGCACATGGAACATTTTCAAGAATAGATAACATACTAGGCCACAAAGAGTCTCAGTAAATGTAAAAAGATTGAAATAGTATCAACCAGCTTCTCAGAACAAAGGTATGAAACTAGAAACAAAATTAAGCAAAGAAAATGAAAAAGCCCACAAACTCATGGAGGCTTAACAACATGTTCCTAAATAATCAATGGATCAATGACCAAATAAAAAATGGAGGTCAAGCAATATATGGAGACAAATGACAATAATTCAACACCACAAAATCTGTGGGATGCAGCAAAGGCTGTGCAGAGAGGGAAGTACATTGCAATACAGGCCAATCATAGAAAAGAAGAACAATCCCATATGAACAGTCCAAACTCATAATTAACAAAACTAGAAAAAGAAGAACAAATAAGGCCCAAAGTCAGTAGAAGGAGAGACATAATAAAGACTAGAGCATAAATAAATAAAATCAAGAAGAATAAAACAACAGAATCAATGAAAGCAGGGGCTAGTTCCTTAAGAAAATAAACAAAATAGATAAACCCTTTGCCAGACTTATCAAGAAAAAAAGAGAGTCTACACACATGGACAGAATCAGAAATAAGAAAGGGAAAATCACTATGGACACCACAGAAATACAAAGAATTATGAGAGAATACTATGAAAAATTATATGCTAACAAACTGGATAACCTAGAGGAAGTGGACAACTTTCTAGAAAAATACAAACTTTCAAGGCTGACCCAAGAAGAAACAGAAAATATGAACAGACCAATTATAAGTAATGGAATTGAATTGGTAATAAAAAAACTACTGAAGAACAAAATACCTTAACCAGATGGCTTCACTGATGAATTTTATGAAACATTTAGTGAAGACCTAATACCCATCACCCTTAAAGTTTTCCAAAAAGTAGAAGAGGAAGGAATACTTCCAAACTCATTCTATGAGGCCAGCAACACTCAAATACCAAAAACAGACAAAGACACTACAAAAAAGAAAATTATATACCAATATCCCTGATGAACATAGATGCAATAATACTCAATAAAATATTAGCAAATTGAATTAAAAAATACATGATCAACTAGGATTTATCCAGGAATGCAAGGATGGTACAATATTTGAAAATCTATCAACATCAAACACCACATCAATAAAAAGAAGAACAAAAACCACATGATCATTTCCATAGATGCTGAAAAAGCATTCGACAAAATTCAACATCCATTCATGTTAAAAATTCTGAACAAATTGGGTATAGTGGGCAAGTACCTCAACATAATAAAGGACATAATAAAGTACATCAACATAAAAAATAACATGACAAACCCACAGCCAGCATAATACTTAACAGTGAGAAGCTGAAAGCTTTTCCTTTAAGATTATCAACAAGACAAGGAGGCACACTCTCCCCACTTTTATTCAATATAGTTTTGGAGGTTCTTGCCACAGCAATCAGACAACACAAAGAAATAAAAGGTATCCAGATTGGTAAGGAAGAAGTTAAACTGTCACTGTTTGCAGATGACATGATATAGTACATAAAAAACCCTAAAGAATCCACTCCAAAACTACTAGAACTAATAACTGAATTCAGCAAATTTGCAGGACACAAAATCAATATACAGAAATCTGTTGCATTCCTATATAGTAATGATGAACTAGCAGAAGAGAAATCAGGAAAACAATTCCATTCTCAATTGCATCAGAAAGAATAAAATACCTAGGAATAAACCTAACCAAGGAAGTGAAAGACCTATACTGTGAAAACTACAAGACAGTCATGAGAGAAATTAAAGAAGACACCAATAAATAGAAATGCATCCCATGCTCATGGGTAGGAAAAATTAGTATTGTCAAAATGGCCATCATGCCCAAAGCCATCTACAGATTCAATACAATCCCTATGAAAATACCAATGGCATTCTTCAATGAACTACAGCAAGTAGTTCTAAAATTCATATGGAAACACCAAAGACCCTGAATAGCCAAAGCAATCCTGGAAAGGAAGAATAAAGCTGGGGAGATTATGCTCCCTGACTTCAAGTTCTACTACAAAGCCACTGTAATCAAGACAATTTGGTACTGGCACAAGAACAGACCCATAGATCAGTGGAACAGAATAGAGAGCCCAGATATTAACCCACACATATATGGCAAGTAATATACTATAAAAGAGCCATGGATATACAATGGGGAAATGACAGCGTCTTTAACAAATGTTGTTGGCAAAACTGGACAGCTACATGTAAGAGAATGAAACTGGATTACTGTCTAACTTCATACACAAAAGTAAACTCAAAATGGATCAAAGACATGAATGAAAGTCATGAAATCATAAAACTCTTAGAAGAAACAGTGGTAAAAATCTCTTGAATATAAACACAAGCAAATTTTTCCTAAATACATCTCCTTGGGCAAGGGAAACAAAAGCAAAAATGAACAAATGGGAATACATCAAACTAGAAAGCTTCTGTATAGCAAAAGACACCATCAGTAGAACAAAAAGGCATCCTACATTATGGGAGAATATATTTGTAAACAATATATCTGACAAGGGGTTAACATCTAAAATATATAAAGAACTCACATGCCTCAACACAAAAAGTAAATAGGCCAATTTAAAAAATGGGTGGAGGATATGAACAGACACTTCTCCATGGAAGAAATTCAGATGGCCAACAGGCACATGCAAAGATGCTCCACATCACTGATTATCAGGGAAATGTAAATTAAAACCACAATGAGATATCACCTCATACCAGTTAGGATGGCCAAGATCAAAAAGACTAGGAACAACAAATGCTGGCTGGTGAGGATGCAGAGTAAGGGCAATCCTCCTACACTGCTGGTGGGAATGTAAATTAGTTCAACCATTGTGAAAAGCAATATGGAGGTTCCTCAAAAACTAAAAATAGAAATACCATTTGACCCAGGAATTCCACTCCTAGGAATTTACCCTAAGAATGCAGGAGCCCAGTTTGAAAAAGACACATGCACCCCTATGTTTATTGCAGCACTATTTACAATAGCCAAGAAATGGAAGCAACCTAAGTGTCCATCAGTAGATGAATGGATAAAGAAGAGGTGGTACATAAACACAATGGAATATTATTTAGCCATGAGAAGAAAAACAAATCCTACCATTTACAACAACATAGATGGAGGTAGAGGGTATTATGCTTGGTGAAATAAACCAGGTGGAGAAAGACATGTTTCAAATGATTTCCCTCATTTGAAGAGTATAACAGCAAAGCAAAATTGAAGGAACAAAACACAGCAGACTCACAGACTCCAAGAAGGGACTAGGGGTTACCAAAGGTGAGGGTTTGGAGAAGATGGATGGGGAGGGAGAGAGAAGAGGATTGAGGGGTATTATGATTGGTACACATGGTGTGTCTGGGGGGTCACAGGGAAAACAGTGTAGCACAGAGAAGACAAGTAGTGACTCTGTGGCATCTTACTACAGTGATGGACAGTGACTTAAATGGGGTATGTGGGGGACTTGATAATATGGGTGACTATTGTAACCACAATATTTTTCATGTGAAACCTTCATCAGAGTGTATACTAATGAAACCATAATTTTAAAAATCCTGAAATTTGTATGAAACCACAGAATCCCCAAATAGCCAAAGCAATATTGAGAAAGAAGAACAAAGCTTAGAGGCATCATACTCCTTGATGTTACAAAGCTATAGTTATGAATACAATGTGGTATTGTCCCCAACTCAGACAGATAGATCAGTGGAATGGAAACGAAAGCTCAGAAATTAACCCATGCCTATATGGCCAATTAATTTATACCCTAAAGGAGCCAATAATGCACAGTAGGAAAGGAAGGTCTCATCAATAAATGGTGCTGGCAAAACTGGACAGCCAAATGCAAAAGAATGAAACTTGACCACTATCTTTCACCATGGACTAAAATCAACTCCAAATGAACTAAAGACTTGGGTGTAAGGGCTGAAACCATAAAACTCCTAGAAAAAAACAGGTGGTAAGCTCCTTGACCTTGGTTTTGGCAATGACTTTTTTTTTTGGATTTGGCACCAAAAGCAAAGACAAAAATAAATAAGTGTGACTACATCAAACAATAAAGCTACACATCATAAGAAACAATGAACAAAATGAAAAGGTAATCTACTAAATGGGAGAAAATAATTGCAAACCATATATCTGAAAAGGGATTAATATCCAAAACGTATGAAAACTTCATACACCTCAATAGCAAAAAAAAAAAAATCTGATTAAAGAATGGGCAGAGGATCTGAATATACATTTTTCTGAAGAAGACATACAGATGGCCAACACGTATGTGAAAAGATGCTCAATGTCAGTAATCATCATGGAAATGCAAATCAAAATGACAATGAGGTATCACTTCACCTATTTGAATGGCTATCATGAAAAAGACAAAAAAATAACAAATGTTGGTGAGGTTGTAGAGAAAAGGGACCCTTGTGCACTGCTGGTGGGAATATAAATTGGTGTGGCCACTATGGAAAACAGTACGGAGTTTCCTCAAAAAGTTAAAAATAAAATTACCATATGATTCAGCAATTCCATTTCAGGGTATTTATCCAAAGAAAATAAAGACATTAACTCAGAACAATGTATTTGCACCTGTACATTCACTGGAGCATTATTTGGAATAGCCAAGACACAGAAACAACCTAAGTGTCCATCAATGAATAAACAGATAGAGAAATGGTGGTACATATATACAATGGAATATTACTCAGCCACGAAAAAAGGGAAATCCTGCCATTTGTCATAATATGGATGGACCTTAAGGGCATTATGTTAAGTGAAATAAACTAGACAAAAAAAGATAAATACTTTATGACCTCAGTGACATGTGAAATCTGTAACAAAATAAAGCTCATAGAAATGAAAGAGAGATTGGTAGTTACTAGAGGTAGGGGATGAGAGGGTGGGAAAAATGGGTGAAAATAGCCAAAGGATACAAACTTTCAGGTATAAAATAAATAAATCCTGAGGATATAATATATAGCATGGTGTCCATAGTTATTTATACTGCATTGAATATTTGAAAGTAAGATAGTCAATCTCAAAAGGTCTCATCACAAGAAAAAAATGTGTAGCTGTATATGGGATGAGTGTTAACTAGACTTATTGTGGTGATTATTTCACAATATATATACATATCATTATCTTGTACACCTGAAACCAAGGTCATATGCCAATTTTATCTTAATAAAAAATATTGAAAAAGGAAAAAATACATTTTAATCCACATCTAACTTCTGTGTTCATTCTGAAGGAGTTTCAAAAGAGAAGAGAAGTGATTAGTGCACATTCTCCCAGTCCCAACAATAGATTCCAGTGAGAGTTAACACCTGGTAACAAGGTTTAACCCTAGTCCTCAGAATTGGGCATTATTTCAGTGTTGGACTAACAGGGTAAATTGATATGACAATTTTGTGGTCCTAATGCTAGTAAAATGCTATCATCTGCTATGATTAATCTTAAGAACTATAGGCAGTGATGAAACTTGGGGTGATACTGAGATGATTCAAAGTTATAAAAATGAGTGATACATAGTCATGAAGTCAATTTAGGCCTAGAAAGTAGGATGTTGTGCTAAATTTTACTAGACTTATCCTAACATCAGGTTGATGTAAATGAGATTCAAATAATGTTGAAACTTCTTAGAAATAGAATAGAAAAAAGGTGTTTTGAGATATTTTTATTTATTTTATGTGTTTTAATTTTTTAAAAGAATTTCATCTATAATGAATTTTCATGAGGGGCTCTGGGTATAATGTCCACCAACTTTTTTTCTTGCTTTATGATGTGTACTGTTTGGGAAGCACTAGCCAATAATATAAAGTGATAATTTTAGTTCAGTATTTTCTTATGTAAAAAGCCAGATATAAAACAGTAATCAGCTATTTTCCAGAGGTTCACTTGCTCTCCCTTTAAGCTTGTCTTGGGTCAAAATGTTTTTCTGTAAGTTATCCTGGGTTACCAGGAAGCGCTATTCTAGATGTGCATGTGTCAACTCTAAGGATTATCTAGGCATAGAATTAGGGAGTTTGATTGCTTGAGAAAAGTGCCATCTAGCCTCCCTTTTTCTTCTTGATCCTTTCTAATTATCAGTGAAACACTAATAAAATAAAATTTTAAAAGTGTGTTCTAGAAAAAACTCAAAGTGCCAAAAATTAAGAAAGACCCATTGTCTGCACGAAACGGTGGTTAAATAGTGCCTGCTCACAAATGACTTGGGCAATTATGGTGCCTAAGAGCATTTGGGGTACCTGGGCTGGAGAGTACTTTCATTATATTAGTCCAAAGTCTGTATCCAGCATTTTGTTCCCAAAACGTCAGCCTTACGTTCAGCATGTTGAAAGAAATCAGCAAATACACACGTGCGCGCGCGCACACACACACACACACACACACACACACACACACACACACACACACACACACACACACATATTCAAGTTTTTAGTTAGTTAATATCCATTCAGATTCCTTTCTACCTACATTCAAAGCAGCCAGAAAAGGAGTTAAGGGCAAGGGGTAGAGGAGGTATTTACTTAATTTCTCCAGGAGAATATTAAGTTCTTGGTAAATAACTTAGTTATCACATATTATATAGGTGTGTACCAACTATTTTTTCATTTTGTTGTGCATATTATTTATGAACAAAAAACCATTCATCTTACTTTTAATTCTTCTTCCGTGAATAATTTAATTTACTCTCCCCCATGATTAAGCCCTTCTTGTTTCTTAATGATTTATCTAGAATTCATTACTGTATTTTTTAAGGTATGGATCTAAAGGGATTCTTCTCCACACTCACATTTAATTACTTGTATATGCTTTTAAAAAGTTGTGTTTTATCACTGTTGTGTCACTTACTTTTTGTTACTTACATAATTTATGCAAGAAAGTTAACTCAGAGTTTCACTCAGTGAAACATAGGCCTCTATTAAGATTGACCAGTGAAAGTACATTTATGTGTTTAAATTAAAATAGTGTGGTTCTCATTTTAAATAATTGTTTTGATTAATTACTGGCCTCAATTACACTAGATAAAGGGGATTCCTTACATAATTTCTACAGCTACAAAATAGACCTCAGTATCTCTCTGGGAAGCCACTTCTTTCACAAAACTGCTATGGGTTTCAACAAATACTGCCATTATTGCTTAAGTTTAATGTTCTGGACTATCATTGTGAACCAGCTGTATAATTTAATACAATCTTGAGGCTCAGCACTTCTGTTTCCCTTAGGGTTTGTTTAATCATATCGTCTGTGGAGAGGGGTGGGGCTCAGGATCGGGAAGAGTCTAGGTATAACAAAACAGAATGAATGGCCTATTTCAATTTCTTTTCAAAGTGCTTTGGTTGATAGCTTTTTATATCATATTTGGAGTAACACTCCAAGCAGGCATCTGATGGTGCCCCCACTCCCAATTTCCCCAGTTCCACCCACCACCCTGCACACTATGGAAGTCTATGAATTCTGGGCTGAATGGACAACTACTTAGGGCATCCTGCTACTTACAAGAGACAATTTTTGTGTTTTCATCATTAGTCACAGATCTTTCCATTTAATCGCCATCTTCCATGTATCCTTCCCAATAAACCATGTATTTATGTGACCACCATATCATATGAACCCAGCAACTCTTGGCACATTGAGTCCCCTTTCCAGGTTTTCTACATGCAGCCTATTATTCTACTACTCTAATGCCATCGTGTTTTGAAATCTGAATGCCTTATGAAACTCATTTGTCACTTTTCTTTAGATGTCTTTCATAATCACTGTGATGATTTTTAGTGTTAGTTGGTATTTTAAAAACCTGCATGTTGATGGCCCACACATCACTTCCTAATTTTATTTGGTATGTCTTCCCTTAGGTCTTCATTGTCTTTATAATTTCCTATTAATAAATCTCAAGAATTCCAAGTAAAATGTATATTAAAAATAAAGGTTTATGTCAATAGATTCGCTACTGTGTGGCTTTTTTATGTTAAAGTTTTGCATCTTTAAAAAGTTTTTATGTCAATAAGAGTATTAATTGGGTGGCTTTATGTTAAGTTTTGAAGGTGGAATAATCTAGTTGATATAGGGTTGCTTGATTGATGTGTTCTTTATACCACCTGCCCACTTCCACTTACTCCCACCCTCCCTTCCCCTATCTTCTAGATCCCCCTCCCCACTCGTCCACCTTTGACCACTCTTCCTTAGCCCACCATCCTGTCATACTCCACCCAACCCCTTGATCCCAGTTGACGCTGAAATGATCAAGACAGTTTACACTTAACCACTAAATCTTTATTAACTGAATTATTATAACATCAATACAGTATTAGTAAATAGAAATACAGAGTAAAGAGAATACAGCAATAAGATGGGGAAGGGGAAGGAGGTAGGCCAGGGGTGTGTAGGCATAGGGGAGAAGAGGCAAGGGGAAACTGACAGGGGCATAAGCAAGGGTTTTTTTTTCTTACCACTTTCTTGTAACTACCATCAATATTTACCATCCATCACTATGAACTTCTTTCCAGCAACAATTTTATCCATCCATCCTGTAACTCTCTAAAGGCTTTGATCACAATCGCAATCCCTGGAGTTAACACCCAGGGCAGAGCCTTTATTAAATTATTTATCCAATCAACTTTATAACTTCTTCCACTAGGGTTTTATCCATGTCCAATTCACCCTAAATAGGTTGATCTCCCTGCAGTTCCCTCCGAATTTACTTGAAATCTTCACAGGTAGCAATCACAGGGTAAAGGATCACAAGTAAGTACACATGTCCACTTATAGAGAAATCTAAAACATAATATCATGCTTTTAAACTAATCCCACCCACTTAAGATTACTTAACAGTCCCTCCCACCCTAAAATACTTATGATTACATTTAGCTCCTATTACTTAAACTGACTACACAATGTAAGAAAAACAATGCAATTTCCCACAGACCAATTCGATATCATTCTACAGTCTGAAACAACAAAGAACTTTCAGTCCCATCAGATGTGCATTCTTTAGATGAAAATGTACAGTAATTCCCAAGGGGCTCTTCATCTCTGCAGGTGGTCCTTCATTTCTGCCCAGGTCTTTCCAACAGTGTTCTCTGTTGCCAATCTTGGAATCATATCTGATGTTAGCTGTCTGTGGTAGATGACAACTGGATCAATTCAGGAGTCCAAGAGGTACCTGCAAACTTAAACAGAAATCCAGACTGCACTTTGTAGATATGCCCTTCTTATTGTGTGTACCTGCCAAGTTCACTGTGCTATCTTACATGATGTAATCAAACTAACCCTCCATTTTCCAGCATCTAATACAAATACCTCATTGTTCAAACTAAATCGATCTTGCAGAAATGTATGTAAACTTATCCCATTTCAGTATCTTAGGATGATATCTTCGCTAGTTCTCTCCAGGTTTGCCTGACAAATGGGAGCTTCTTGATTTTTAAATTAGCACTGTAAATTTGGGCCAAAAGTCAATTTTGCCAATTTGTTTCCACAGGTCACCTATTGGCTCTGCTCACTGATTCTGATGTTTTGATTTATCTTCTTCACTTTGCTCCCTTGTCTACTAACTTCTTTAGGTACTTAATTCCTTTGCTCTTTCCTTTTATGAATAAAGTCATTTTTGTTTGAAACTGCCTCCCCAAAATTAAAGCCTCCAATTAACATAAACTTGATCAACAGCAAAAAGATAAAGCAATTGAGTGAAAGGAAACTTAATAAATTCTAATCCTACAGAATTTGAGATTACTTATCCTTAACACCTATATCTATAGATAGTATATTGAGCAATAGAGCATAGTACACACTGCCAAAAGCTTTTCATAAGCTTTACTAAACAGCTAAACGTGTGCCAGGGACTTCATCAATGAGCGGTCAATCCACACCACCACCACGCTCTCCCTGACTATTGTTGTTCACCAACATCTCCAGACTTTTGCTTGCAGTGATGGCCAATGTCCGTGTGCACATGCCAGGGCTGCAGATGCTGGCCCATTTCTAGGCCCTCTGCAGCATGAAGATCAATTAACAACTGTAAATTTGACACACAACAACTTGAATTCAAAGGTATGGAGATGGATTGATATCTGAGGTAAACTGAAGTGATGCTTCAAAATAGTCCAGAAGCACAAATGCACCGTTTCAAAAGTAAATACTCTAATTAAAACACACGAGTGACTGACAAGCTTTCTGTTCCATTGGAAAAAAAAAAGGACGTACTGTTTTGGATTAAGTAGCCAATGGGGTTTCTTCTTTGAATTTGTGTGATTTTTAAAGTTGCAATTGATAAAATTGAAGTTTTGTATTATGTTAAAAAAGAAGATTGAAGATGAACAGTATGAACTATTATACAAATACTCCAGTTCTAAGGAGCCTCTCATTCACAGTGTTGTAACAGAAATTCACAGTAAAGACATTTTTTACACTACATTACTTATCAATTTTAATTAGTTTAACTCTAACAATAAGAATTGGATAGTACTTTGTAGTTCAATGGAAGTAATTTTTGAAAGCAGTCACCACTCTAAAACACTGTTAAAGGACACTAGTAACCTACAGCTAAAACTGTTAGGGATTTAAACATGCAAGAACAGGGGTGGATGCAATGAACATGTGAAAGATGATGTTGATGAAAAATGGAACTTCACTGTCAGACTCCTCTCCATGACAGGCAATTTGAAATATATACCATGTTATTTTCTACTGCTCAAACTGTGATTTGGCAACTAGAGTGTGTTGAAACACATACTCCTTGAAGCCTGCCTCTCTTTCTCCATGCATGGCAGCAAAATGGAGTCTCAGCCATCAGGCAGGAAGGATGACACAAATCCTGCAGGGTTAATGGCAGTAGTGAAGAATCAAACAGAAAGAGAGGTTAGACAAACAGTTCAAGGTAGTAACAAGGGACTAGGCTAAAGGAAGTTAGGCTGTCCCAGGTCAGCCCAAAGTGTCCAGGAGACACCAGATGATGTCACTGGATTGACAACGCTTGTTGTCTGTTGCTTTGAGTCCTCTGAATTGCTTTCTGAGGCGGCTTCATCCCCTGGAGGGGATCCCTTTTCATTCTGTGATCTCTGATCCATCAAGGTCACCCAGCAGGATTTGAAGTCCATATCTATCTTCAAGACAAATGCCCTAATTCCTCTCTTCAAAGACATCCCTCCTAGGCATAAGTGTGTGGGTTTGGGTGCTAAAATCACTTCCCCTCTCTAAGCATCATGCTAATGCTACAGTCTAATGAGGAGGTTGAAGATGAAATGTCCAAATGCATATGGAGACAGATATGGATAGATGCTTCCCAAACTTCAGCTGGTGCTCTTCCAGATAATTAACAACGTTTCTGAAAATTCTTTCTGAAGTACGAGTACAAGTTGGTAACATTAGTTCAGGGTCTCTCAAGAGGTGGGTACAGATTAAGAGTCCTTTTGATTTGCACTCATTAACCTTCATACATGATTGAGAGGTGGTCACAATTCACAAATACCTAACACACCTGGAGTTACCAATAGTCTCTGGTTACCAGGTTTAACATGTAGAAGCCAGTGCTGGCATGATGATGGTAAGGTATTGAGAGAAAGCCAGAGTCCTTGGGTACATGTGATGTGCACCAGGATGTAAAGGCACACGCAGAAGTCCATCTGAGAGGGCGCTTCCGTCTCAGGCCGGAGGTGTTTCTGTTGCAGGGGTTTTGCCTACTCCTGGGGGAAACTATCGAGTTGCTGCTCCTTGAGAATTAACAGAACCATGAAGGCGGAATTTGAAGATGGTGAAGTTTGTAAGGGTGCAGCAAAAGATCACAGAAGCCGTTCTTCACTGCACCAACAATTTCGCTTCCTTAATGAGGCGTCGGTCTTCCAATGACATAGAGTACTGAAACTGCGAGAAAAGTCATACCCTCCTCCTCCTTGTCTCCCCCTCCATAAAGAAAACACATTTCCTGTGTTTGCATCAGCAGCTTCTCTGTAAATGATAAATGAAGAATCTGGCAGCCTATACTTTAGATGGTGACAGAGCTTTCAGCAGGTAAAACCCAGGCTTCCAGGATATACTGGCAAGTAAACTTACTACAAATTTTAGTTATATTGGCAGTAGAGAGATAATTTGTTGGTATTTATTCTGTCGTCCCCCCCAAAAATGGTGGAAGTCTTCTTCAGGTGCTTTAGGATGTGTGCTGGTCCAGTGTGGTCCTGATCTTCCCCAGCTGTTTCAGAGAGGACTGTGCCTCAGTTGGCCTGAAGATGCAGTAGCCCAAATTAGCACACAATCACTGATTGAGAAACTGGACAGGGACACATTTTGAGGGTACAGATCCTGAAGGGCATAACAGGTATTTACATGGTGCTGTAGGACGGCGGTGGTGGCGGCGGCGGCGGCGGCGGTGGCGGCTGCGGCGGTGGATACTGGGGTACTGGCGGCTGGCGGTACCAATGCGGATTCCAGGTGATCATCACAGGGACATAGAGCGAGCGCCCATGTCCATCTCGTCCCACTGGGTACCAGGCAAACCCTACTGGGTAGGTAGGGTAGGTGGCATAGGTGGGGTATGTTGGATATCCAGGTACTTGAGGCACGTATTCGGTATACGTAGCCAGGTGAGCTTGGTCTTCTAAATTTGGAATAGAGAGTCGAGGATACTGATTCTGGATGGTGAAATTGTTGGGAGCTCGGCAATCGTAAGAAACTTGTAGTTTCCACCCCCTTTTCACTTGGAGAACTTGGGCTCCATTAGGTGCGACTGTTGGAGTAATCAGCCCATCTTTCACATTTCTGGCCACAAAATCTCGCAGAGCCGCCATTTCAGGTTCAGACAGTGAGTACACGTGTCCACTGGGAATGCTGTGTGCTCCAGGTATCATTTCTATGGCAGGGTCAACCAGGCGGTGGTCTGGGTAGACATTTTCATCTACTGGAGTGTACACATTCTGGACATAGTAATACCTCACTGGTTGGTAAACTCTGTACCCGTCTGCTGGGTAGTAAAATGATGGCTGTGCTGGTGGTGGGAGCGACGGTGGAATTGGCGAATACATCCGGCAGTGGTATCGACAATATTCAGAATCAAAGACAATAGACCGGGTGCTCCATGTGATGTTGGGATCATGTGTACTCAGCCAGCGCACCCCTAGGACAACGGGGAAGAATGGAGACTGAGTCACATCAAATGACAGCACCTCACGGTGATCTCCCAGGTCGACTATCAGGTCATGGGTTTCATGGACAACTGGGCCCGATGCTATGGGACGTCCATCAATTGCTTCGACAAGTATTGGCCAGTCCTTGACTCTCAGAGGAATGCCATTTTGAGCAACGTATTCATGATCAATAAAGTTGCCAGAAGCACCAGAATCAATCATGGCTCGGACAAACAGGGTGTGTCTGCCCGGAAGATGAATCTGAAGCATCACCTGCAGGTGTGGAGATGAAGCATCATCTTGTGGGGACCTTATTATTTCTGGCCCGGTCGCTGAAGGTCCCTCTACAGCGGGGCCGGGGAGTTTCCCGCCGGTGAAGCCTTTGAGGCCTTGGCAGGACAGTTGTCAGCATAGTGACCTCCATTTCCACAGTAGAGGCAGAGGTTCAGCTTTCTGCGTCTTTCTTTTTCTTCCTGGGTCAGACGCATGCGGGCACCTCCCACAGGCTCTGTTGGATCCACCTGGTGGTGGCTTGTGATATGAGGCAACACAAGAGCACGTGGTGGGGAGCGTGGCTTGCGAGCTGCAGCGGCCCTGGCCAGCCTTCTCTCGATGTGGATGCACTGGCCGATCAGTGCAGACAGCGACTTGGCAACTTCAAGGCGTGACAGCTCCACCTGAATGTGGTCACTGAGGCCCTCGTGGTACTGGTCAATCAGTGCAGGTTCATTCCAATCCAGGTCTTGGGCAATCATCTGGAAAGCGCTGGAATAGTCGATGACTGACCCCATGCCTTGGCGCAGACGTCTGATCTTGCGTTTGGCAGCCTCCCGCCTCTGGGGGTCTTCAAAGACGTGCTTCATTTCGGTCATGAAGGCTGGGTAGTTGTGCATCAGGTAGTGGGATCGCTCCAGCTTTGCAGAGGCCCAGCGGGCAGCACGGCCGGTCATCATGCTTGTCACGAAGCAGACACGGACGCGATCAACTGAGAAATCTCTGGTGCTCTTTTCCATGAAGAGCTGGCACTGAGCCATGAAAGGAACCAGCATGTCTGGGTTGCCGTCAAACTTCTCAGGAAGGTCATCTGGGCACTCTTCCTCTAAGGGAGTAGGTGGGGCAGCCGCTGCTGCAGCACCTCGGAGCTCGATGTCATCCTCCTCATCTTGAGTGGCAGGCTCCACTTGCTCACGCAGGGTGGTGTTCTCCTCTGTGAGCTTCTGCACCTGGTTCTGCAGGTTGTTGTTCTCCTCCGACTGCTTCATGACCTTCTCTCTGAGGTTGTTGATCTCTTCAGAGAGATCGTCCCGCCTGCGTTCTGCCAGGTTGGGGATGTACTGGCCCCTTTGGCCTGGGCGTAAGGAGGAGGAAGAGGAGGAGGAGGAGGATGAAGCAGAGGAGGAGGATGACGAAGCAGAGGAGGGGCCGTTGGGGGGAGGAGGAGGAGGAGGAGGTGGGCAGTCGGGCCCCAGGGTGAGAGTTGGGCCGGGAGGAGACCTCCCAGGGGTAGCTTCACTCCTGTGGGGAAGGAGGCCTGGATCCTGACCTCCTCTTCCACCCTTCCTTCTTTTTGTTTTCAAAAGCTTTTTGTTTCTGTAAATGAGGATAAAAGCATACATTCAACATAGGCATTCAAAACAGCACAACACAAAGATTTTTCACATTTAAGGTATCTACCTCTTTGTTCTACTTGCTTAAGAGTTAATAAATAAAAACCTTGCAAAGAGACAAAGAAGTAAATTAGAATAGGTAACAAAAAATACTCCACTTTTTGATGTCAAATGACCTTTCCACCTCAAAAATCACCAGCTCCTTACAATTCAACAACACATAACTAACAGCATGCCTACCTTTACTGACTATAAAAGAATGCTGAGACACTCCCCAACAAGTACTTTTGTATGGAGAGAATACAGCAAGAAACTTACAAGGCAAAGATAGACACCTAATAAATTACACAGGATAAAGGAAGCCAAAATGAGAAGTTATCTGAAAACAGCAAATATTCTAGCCAATAGTGAACCATACAAAAGAAGGAAGGAATTAAAATTGCAATGCCTTATTCATCAACCCTGGGGGCAGGAGGCCCTCTGGCCAATGTCAAGACTCTGGTTCACCTCTGCAGAGAATGACTGGTTATCAAGACAACCACTATAAGCCACAAAAACCACAGGATTTTCTAAATTACTTGTCTGACCTAATGTGCTTCTCAAAGAGAATTCCCTATGGGACAGAAATGCAACCGAACAGCAACATGTGTCTAGTTTCCTTCCTTACGCAGTCAATCAACAATTGATGCCTTCTAAGAGGAGCTGGACTATTGAAGTGGGACATTCAAAGAAGCCCAATAATAGAAACACCTCAAATTTATAATAAGTATGTAATTAAATAATGCAGGTAAAGCACATAATGCATATTTAATAACTTTCTCTGTAAAAAGACTGGGATTAAGAAGAGGAAGGGACTGTAACTGTGGCAACCCCAGCATACATTTCCCACCCTCAGATTTTTTTTTTTTAAATACTGTGTTGCTCAAATACAGAGCATCTTTTTTTTTTATTTTAATACTGTTATCAGTTATCAGTTTTCAATTCCTAGTTTTTAAATAAGATTTGTCAGCACAGCTCCACCCAAAAGTTCATAATTTAGAGCATGACTGGGCTGTGCTCTAAGGGGTGAGTAGACATGTGTTTGGGGGAGGAGGAAGATTAAATATTCTCATGATGGGTATGGTGATAATAACTCACACATACAATAAATCATTTCACAGTGCCTATGTAATACCTGAATGCATTTAGAGTTATTTAATTATTTTAACTTTTCATTGATTTTTAAATGAGAATCAAATTCTCAAATTTGGAAAACTTTAGGGAAGTGTTCAAGTTTAAAAACTCTACATAAAGAAGGCAAAATGCCTATTCACTCAATTTTAAGACTCCTCTTACTTCTGTAGGCCCTTTCCCTGCCCCACCCCTGCCACCCACAGTCATTTTCACTATGCCCTGTGCTATTGGTATGGCCTCTCTAAAAGAGTGGCTATACAGCAAGCAGAGTCCTTAAGGGACAGAACTACTGTGCCATTTTAAGAGTTACTACTTTAATAACTTAGGCTACAAAACATAACTGACATTCAGATTATATATTCTAAAATATTCTGAAAGTTTAGGAAAAATGAGAAGATACAATTAACACATCACAGACTATGTTATTTTCTTTCCCAATGCCTTAAAGACAATTGTATTTGTGACATTCAGAATATAAGGTCACAAAATAATGCAATTTTTATTTATTAAAAGTTTTAATGTCCCACCAAAAAAACACTAATAAGCACAGGTCAGGTGACTCAGGTGCCAGTTCTGTCATTTAAACATTAATAATTTGAAAACCTAGAGACAAGACTTCTAAAAAGGCCTTCACAGCATGGCTTGGCACAGCCTGATCCAGGTCAGGAAGGTTAACAACCTACATGTTGTCACTACACAGTCACTGGGATGAGCTTTTACTGAGGCCGCAGTCTGATGGTTTTAACATCTGAAAAACATAATGATAGGACAGAAATAATAGTATGTTAGGAAATCAGCAAGTAATCACTCTGTTGTTTGGGGAAACAAGATCAATAGGTTTTTAAAATTCAAATGTTTTTGGTGGACAGAAAGGAATATAAAAGTGAGAAGAGACTGGAGTCAAGACAATAAGAAGGAGCTGCAACTGTAATTTAGGATGCATCCCCCACCTCACCCCTTCAAACAAATTCAGGGCCTTACTTGGCCTGCAAGGTCACCAGTTTGAGACCCCCTGACCTTTACCAGTGTCAGTCCTCCAGCCCCCATCCCCAGGATTTTTCATTTGGGGGTGGGATTCTTGATCCTAAAAGAGACAACTGCTCAGAGCAGAGTAGTTTAACCATTAAAAGAGATATGGTAGTGGGCAGGCAGGTTAACAGTCAGTGTTGTGTAAAGTTTAAAAATGTTCTAACCCCAACTGGAGTATCAGTTAACACAGGAATAGGAGCATTGTGATTTGAATTACAGAATTCTGGCTCCTTAGACACCTCCCTTAGTAGGGACTGGATTGGGAAGGCAGGGTCAAGAGGCCCCATTCCTAAAACCAGGAAGGACCCATAGCATAAAGCTATGCCACTTAACTTAGGACAGATGCCATCTTTACACATGAGAGTGTAAAGAGAGTTCAGTGTTAGTCATTTGGAATTAAATACATTTGATTAATCTTTGACTCTTCATAATGACTTAAAATTTCTATCCCTCAAACACACCAAAGAGCAATAGTAGCCAAAAACTGACACGCATTAAATATCCCATTAGAAAATGATACTTCATTAAGCAACTCCTGTTTACATTTCCAAATGTCCTATTTTCTTACAATGCACTATACGTGAATTGCAAATTATATTAATGTGCACATTTTTGCCATCGTTTTGAACTTCTTTAAAATGTAGAAACAGAATTTCCAATGACAAGGAGGGTCAGGGTGTCAAGATGGGTAAAAAGGGAGTGAGAACTTAATGAAAGCTGTAATTATTATAAGCATATGTCATCTGGAAATTATATACTTGTTGGGGTGTGGGGAGGTGATGTGTTGAGATTTTGGGAAGCCAAAGCTCCCACAGTCCCCTGCAACAAAATCCTGGCTTATAATATATGGAACAAGGTTTAAAAATTCCATTTAGATAGAAACATAAATATGGTATACCTAACTGGCAGTAAGGTATAAATGTTTCATATTGCTGTTTAATATTGCCAGCTAAGGTCCTCAATCTGTATTTTGTAATGTGACCAGTTTGTTGCTTTACACAAATTTTAAATATGAAAATTCCACACCATTAAATCATCTACTTGCTTCAACTTAAATAGTTTTTGCTTTTTAGTTTTAAAAAAAGCTAATTATTTTGAATATTTTAAATTAAATTAGTTGTTATGTATTATAATTACAGCTTACATTATTGGAGTTTAAAATACATTTTTAAAACAGATCCTGTTAAATGTGATTTAAGGTTAAGCAATACTTTGGACAACCCAGGAGAGCAAAGCGCCATAGGAAAAAGCCAGGAACAAGAAGCCAGAAAACACTAAGGAAGACACTGAATAAACCAACTTACTCTGGTCATTTAACACATTTAACTAATGTCTACCATGGGCCAGGCACAATTACTAAATATGTAGGCTGGGCTAACCCCCTAGAGTTCCAAGAAGAAAACTCCAGTTTCATAGGCATGCAGATAAACACCTTATCCTCTCTCAGAGGCCAAGCCAGCAGCACCACTTAGAACTCCTGTGATACACAGTTCCAAGTTGCTCATTTTGCCCGTCAACGAATCTGACTCCAAGAAGTTCCTACCAAAAAGGTCCACAGTGTCTCAAAACAAAAACAAAAAACAAAACTAAGTGTGTAAATAATTAAAACATTTTTCATTTCTGGTAAAAATTCTTAGCTGTACTGCCCTTAGAGGTGCCAGCCGTGTCAGTTTAGAAGCACCCTTTATAACCCACTATCAGGAGTTTAAATTGTGGTATTATGTTATTTAACATATGCAAAGCACTTATAAAAGTGCTTATAAATGCCATGTATAATTACTATTGTTGTTAATTCTTTTAACTTATTATTCTTATATTTGTTAGACACTAGTGGATAAAGAGCAAAGCCCGCGCGGCAGTGAAACCACAGTAGAGCAGGGCTGTACAGCAAGGATCGGATAATGCAGGTGCGCAAGTGCGCAGGCGCTCAGGAACGCAGGCGCAGAGGAGATGGGATGAAAGGGAGGGGCTGGGGTCTTGCACTGCGCAGGTGCAGGCGGGCTCTGGGGAGGCGGGGGCCACATGCCATCTCAGAGGAGGCTGGCTCAGGGAGGGGCCAAGCTTTGGAGAGGCAGGGTCTAGACAAGGCACCCCATAGGAGGTAGGCTCTGGGAGAGGCAGGGCCTGGGGTAGCTCCCCCATAAGAGGCGGGTTCAGGGGAAGGCGGGGGCTGGGGGAGCCGCCTCAGAGGAGGCGGGGCTCAGGGGGAGGCAGGGCCTGGGAGGCAAAGTCTAGAAGGCGCGCGCTGGGAAGGCGCGCTGCAGAGGCGGCGGCTCTGAGTAGGCGCTGGGAGGCGCTAAGCCCACTTTGAGCAGATACTGCAGAGAAGGCGCACTACAATGGGCGGGGCGGGCCGAGACTGGCTGCATGCCTCTCCCAGGATCACCTCCTCCCAAAACCCCTCCCACCAGCCTGCAATAGCCAGATTCATTTCATGCAACAAGAGCAGTCCACCCCCAAATCCAATCCCCCCTCCAACACTAAGGAGCACCAACAGTTTTCACAAACTGTTGCTGGACACCACTTCCCGCCACTACAACTACACCACTTCAATCAAATGCAACTAGGCAAAGCAGCCCGCCCTGCCGCCACCAGGATTCCCCTTTTACACTTAACTCAGCACCCCTCCACTCCACTCTATAGCAGGAATGGTGTGCGCAGAATGTTAAACACTAATATTTGCCTGGGGCTCCATTTTGTCTTAACAGCACCATAATGCAGAGAACCGTCCTGCAGAAATACAGAGTGGGAGCCATTCCAAAAGGTGTGCTACAGACAAAGGGTGGGGTCTCTAAGACAGAGTAATCTTTGCTGCTCGTTTCCCTTTAGATTTTTTTGTAGCGCAAAAGTGTAGCTTGTGTGCCTCTGCAGCTGTTATTACTTTGTAGCGCTTTTAAGGTGTAAATTTTCTGCAGCTCATGTACCTCTGCAGTTCTTGTGCCTTGTAGCGCAATAAAGCGCCGTTATAGCGCTAATCTGCAGCAGCTCAGATTTCGTAGCGCATTTAACACGTGAATCAGTCATCAGTCTGTAGCTCATATATCGCTGTTCATACTCGTTTATAACGCATTGAAACGCTCATTAGTTCCTAGTGCCATTGAAGCTCCCATCAGTTTGTAGCGCACTGAAGCACCCATCAGTCTGTAGCGCATTTGAAGCGTTATCAGTTTGTAGCGCATCGAAGTGCCAATTAGTTTTTAGTGCGTATCACTTTGTAGCGCGTTTGAAGAGCAAATTGCAAATTGGTCTGTAGCTCAGGTCCATCTGCAGCTCATGGTCGGTCTACAGTCCTTATCTGGACTTGGGTCTTGGAAATCAAAGCCCTGAAGGCTTGGTTTTCCACCCTGTTTTGGGGTACAGCCAGTGAAGGCGTGACAAGATTTGCGTGGAGACACTCAGGGACACTACTCCATCTCCCGCAGCTCCCGATAAAAACAGGGAATAAATGTGATCTTAAAAAAAAAATCCTCACCGCATACTCACCACGCGAGGACTCCTCTGCGAAGACAGGACGGACGGGATCCCACACCTATGCCACGCGTGGGTTCCGCTGGGTGCTCTGCAGCCCGGAGTGGCTCCGGACGAGAGCCCGCTCAGCGGACCTTTCGCGAGGCTCGGTGGACCCTCTCTGCTGTTCTCCCCAGGGCGTAGTCAGGGTTCTTCGACACACACCAATCGAAGTTGAAGCGCGTGTACCCGGAGCGGCGACTGGGAGCCTTATATAGGCTGAACAGAGGAGGGGGGCGCCAAATCCCAGCGTGCTCCGCGGGTTAGGGGGGCGGAAGGGAGCGGGGCGGGCGGGGGGATGGGGTGTGGGGGCTGGGGCGATGGCCATGCTACACTAGCCCGCCGCTAGAGGGAGTACGGGATTAAGGAGCGGGTGCAGGATGCTGATGCTGAACTGGCCAAGCTGGAAGGAAAGAAGAAAGGGAGGGGAGGGGAGAATCGAGGACGGACGGCCTAGCCAGGCCAAGAATGCAATTGCCCTGGTGGTGGGAGCTGGGAGACCCTTGTGCTTGGACGGGACAGGGTCGGGGGACACGCAGGATGAGCCCCGCGACCACTGGCACCTTCTTGCTGACAGGTTAGTGGCCCGCGCGCGACTGGAAGTCCTGGAGCCAACAGGCCGCCTCCCCATCCCCCTGCCCGGGTTTTGGGTACCGGGTGTATTTTCGGGGCATCAACTCTTGTTGCCCCCGTTCCCCCTGCACCACCCATCCAGGATACTCAGCATCCCACTTCGAAGGTCCTGTGCGTCCCATTCCAGGCTTGACCCCTGGCCTTTTCTTCTCCGCGCCCCCGCGGGCCCCTCCCTGCATGGAGAGCGCAGAAATTCCATTTCCAATTTACATTCCTAACCTCCCCCCACCTGACACCCACCCTCCCCAGCTGGGGCGGTGGACCTTTCCCGATCCCCGCAGCAAGAGCTGAGGTTCATTGCCCATTTTTCTGGGGGTGGGGCAGGCATTGCCCGCAAATGGGGCTCTGCGGCCCAGAGGAGAGCCATAGAAAATGGATGTCAAGCTGCGTCCACTTCTACACAAACATGTTTTTCCCTTTTTTTTGAATCCGATGGGGAGAGAACAAAAATACGCGTTTAAAACACCCAATTCTCCCTTTTTTCTAAGTGCACTTCTCGGCAGCGGAAATCTCATTTTTCTTAGGTTTTACAGAGCAGGAAAGCGGGATTATGAATTGCTGAGGGCTAAACGGAGCATTCAGGTCAGCGGTAACCCCAGTTTGGGGCCGGAGACGCTGCAAACAGTACCGTTTGCCCTACCAAGTGCACTATTTCGAGAAAGCCAAAACAAACGCAGCTGTGGATGGCTCCAATGTGCCTGGCGGGCTTCAGAGACTTCCAGCTCTAGGCTTTCGGTGGTGATTACGTGGTTTATGCAGAGACCTAGCTCTCCCTGCAGCGTTACATTTTTCTAAACCTTGTAGAGTGAATGAATACATTTTATTCACGGTAACCGCGCGTTTAAGCCTTTCAAGCCTGTTGCCGATAGTCGGCCATAAATATTTGTGTTTACTTATGCACATAAACATACATATTTTAAATTACAGAAAATTGCAATGAGTTAAAGACTCCAAAATATTGATGAGGAAGGATGCCGTAGGAAAAAAAAGCCTTAACGCAGATTTCCTTTTAAGTGCCTCAGAGTGTTAGGCTCTGAGAAAATGAACAATCTGTTGATAGTTTTAGTAAAAGAAGTTTAAGTAGAAAACCAAATTGTCTACAGCTGAATGAGGTTCCTGAAACACTGATGAGACACATTAGTATTTGAAGGCTAAAACTGAGCCTTAGTAACACTGCTGCAGGTTATTTTATGCTTTAGAGGATAAATAAGAATTTGACCCGTTGTAGATGGCAGGGTAGTAGGGATCATACTTAAAGCGAACCTTTCTAAGAACAAACAAAAGGGTGGCACATTTACTGAGATTTTTGCTTTTTTATCAGAAATAAAATATTAACCATTAGATAAATGAAGTGCAGATTTCCAACAGTGAAAGATAGGAACTACGGTGAACACAATTATACTTTCTTGAAGTGCCATTTAATCTTTAGGCTGTTCACCGTTTTCTGCAGATAGACCAATTTCAGGATCTCTTGTGTTTGCTAGAGTACTGTTTTGGTAACCGCCAGACTGTCAGATTCTTATAATTCTTTTTTATCCATTAAAGTTACTTCACCTCGTTGTTAATTGACACATCCTTTTTTTCTAAAAAAGTGAACTTAAAAACCAGTATAGATACAGGGAAAATTCAATTTTAAAAATCTATCTCAAAGACTTTCAAAGTTTGAACAACATTCAACCAATTGGATATTTTATTTCAAAATGTTAACCAGGATATTTTTGGTAAAAAAAAAAACTTTCATATTATTCTTATCATACCTAAAGTAATTTCTATTCATTGTACAAAATTCAAGGGAAAACATTTCAGAAAACTGGAAAAAAATCAAAAAGAAAATCAACAGCACCTGTAACCTCTTCATCCTGAGCTAACTAGTAAACATTATAGAGTCTACTGTTTTGACTTTTTCTTTGCATATATATGTGCCTAAATACATATATGCATTTCATAGAGTTGCATATGTGTAATTTCTAAAAATTAAAAGTGGAATCAAATTAATTTTCCTCCATTTCTTTTCAAGGAGGCTTAACTGTCAAATAACAAGTTTGCAGTTTTTTTTTAAAGAAAGAATATTAATTACCTTTCTAATTGAAAGTTGAAACAACATTAATACATAATTATTTAAAACCAGAGAACTGAGGAGGATATCCTCTAATCTCATTATTCTAACATATTCTAAGAAATTTTGGTGTATTTCCTTGCATTTTTTTATTTCTCTACATATGAAATAGTTTTTATTTGGTTTAGAAATAAGATTTTCTAAGGGAAAAAACCAACACCAATAGATAAGTAGTGTTGATAAAACTTTTTAAATCTAAGACAACAAAATAGTATTAAAAATAAAACCAAAAATACAATGTTAGTAGAGAAATACTTTAGATAACATTTTTGTATTACCCCAAACAACAAAGCAACATTAAAAACCTCCATCTAAAATTATAGGTAAGAATTTTAAACACTTTTTGACATTTAGTATTACAAGTGAATTTTGGATTTTCTCAGTTATTTGTTCCCAGTGTTGACTATTACTTATTATGCACAAGATTACTTGTAGAGCAAAAAGGGGTGCTAACGTACATTATTTATTAAGGTACTAATGTTCATTATTTACATTGTCAAATAATAAGTGGGTAGTGTATTTGGACATCTAAATCCATTTTCATGAGAAATTTGCTGTGGCTCTATGAAGCTGATGTTTTACCATCTGTATTTAACTTCTAGTATAGAGGGAAAATACTGTTTCAGAACAAAGTGGGGTTTTTACTTGTCCAATAATAACTGGACTTTCTAGTTAGACATTTTATCTATGTTAAGTGACAGTATGCTGTGTGTGGATCAATGAACCTGCTGACTTACTGCATGCATTGGCTTAACTCATAGTGTGGTAGGGAAATCTATTTCTAAGCAAGGTGAAATTTTCAGTTGTCAAATACTAACTGAACTTAGGATATGATCATTTTATCCACTTATTATAAGAGTTTGCCATAAATCTAAAAGCTGTTGGTTTGCCTCATATATTTAGCTTAACTTCTAATACAGTGGACGAATTGTATTTCTAAGCAAAGTGAAATTTTCACTTGTCTCTCAGATGTTGAAAGTAGCAAGGGACAGCACCAGAGAAAACTGCTGAGATAACCTCAAAGAAATAAAGATAACGTGCATCCAGTTTCTAACAGTGGTTTTCTACTTAGGAAAACCATTCTCTAAAGAAAATGCTGGAGCAGTGAAGAAACCCTGACATGTTAAATTCTCAAATACACAGATTGTTTGGGATTCTAATAACTGAGGATATCCTCTGATCTCACTGTTTTACAATCATCTAAAAAATTTTGGTTATTTCATTGCATTTTTTTTATTCCTCTACATATGAAATGATTTTTATTTTGCTTACAAATAGAATTTTCTAGGGAAAAAACCAACATCAATAAATAGTTTTGATAAGACATTTTTCTAAAACAATAAAATATTAAAAATAAAAACAAAAATATGATAGATATTGGAGATCACATTTTCTAAAGAACCAGCTCTTTCTTTTTCTGTTCCCTGTTCTTAAAACTTACCCTTACTTAGTTCTAAACACCAAAGTGCAAATTCTGTCACTGATCTTATTTCTTACTATTATTAGTGTAAAAAGGACTCTAGGTGAGGACATGATGTGGGTTTATATGTCCATTAGAGATTGTTGGGCCAGATTATTATTTTAGACCAGAGCTTCAGAGAAATATTAATATGATGATTTTTTTTCTTTCCATCCTTTCCAACCTCTCCGTAGACAGAGAGGGACAAATGTGATTGATAGACAGACAGACATGGACAAACACATACACAGAACATCCAGGCTTTTTCTAAACTTCAGGATCCAATTCTCCCATCTGCTATCAACCTGATTTCCAGAAACTTAAGCCAAAACAGGAATGAGAAATGAAAAAAAAAGACAAACTAGTGTTTCTAAGTATCAACAAGTCTTTTCAAATGAGTATTTCTCCGATTGGGTTTTTAGATTGGTGGGATCAGATAGAGTGTCAATGCCCTCAAAGCTGTTGCACGTGAACAACTTTCCAAGCAAAAGTCTGTCAGCAAAAATCCCCGTATCTTCAATTTTTTTAAACAATGTAACTAGTTTGACTAGAAGAAACATTTCCATCCATGCTCCTTCCTCGTTCTAGTCTTTGTTCCGTGTGCATATATATTTTACATGACTAATTATAATGTGTAGATTTTTTACACTTTGTTTTGAAAGATAAGTGAATCTGTCTTTCAGCGAAGCATCTGTCAAGGCTGTAGGCTGTTCTTGTGTGTGAGATGGGGTGTAGAACTAGCAGCATTTCTCTGTGAGCGTGAGGCAGGCTGAACCAGCACTTCCCCAGGTCTATAAGTTCCTGGGCTTGGGTCCGGGAGTAATCCCTGGTGAAGGATCATAAGCCTTTGCCCTGGATCTTCTCTTCTCTAACATTTTTATGAATGACTTTGTTGAAGATCTAGGAGCTTGCTTTAAGATCCATGGATAACATGAAAAGGAATAACTGTTACAAAGAGATAACAGAATTTAGAGTTAACATAGTTTAAATAGGCTGCAGTGCTATGCAGAAAGATATTTTATAGCAGTAAATGCATCATCATTGATGGGTAAGGAAGAAGTTGAATTTATATGCTGGCAATTTTTTAAGGAAAAGGTTAATGTGAACCAGCGGCATGATGTGTCTATAAAACAATCAAATTTAGATTCTGGCAGTAGTATAGTGTCTATATGTCACAATAATTAATAGTACCTTACTCTAATTGACCACATCTGTAGTATTGTGTCCACTTCTGGCTGTCACATTTAAAGAGAGACATTGATTGACAAATTAGACAACTTCCAGAACAGTCCGTGGGGATTGTGAGGGGTTTGACAATCCTGTCATAGGAGGTATCCTCAAAGAGTCTGGAAATATTTAGTTTTAAGACTTAAAGTAGACATAAAGTCTCTTCTGCTTGTTTTGGAAAATAGAACAAATAACAGTGGGTAAAAGGTAGAGATGGATTTCAACTTGAGACCTTTCAAACAGTTAGTGCAGCTCAGCAAGGGAATCAACTTAATACCTTTACTTGGTCTATTCTTTAAAATATCAGAAATACTCACCTTTCTTGCAATGAATATTTAATCTGAAAGCCAGGATAATATTTTGGTGTGAGACAGCAAAGATACTTGTGAAGGAAACACTTTATTTTTTCTGATAAACTGCCTAGGAAGAGTAGTCCTCTGTGTTGCAAGTTGATCTCTTACAACTTGGAAATAGTTGCAACAGGACAACTTAACACATTCCTTGCTCCTTTCTCATTCCATTTCAAACATGAAAATCTGAGGAGAGAAATTAATTTTTTTTTTCATGTAAAGTATCCTGGCCTTAACTTGCTTCCTACAGTAGTTCCTTTCCTGGTGTTTCTTGCTAGGCTGGGAGCAGGCTTGTGGCCATGGATGTGGGGGTGCCCAGAGTTAAGGGGGTCCAGCCACTGCTGGGTGCTGGTCCAGGACAGCTCAGCCCTCAGCTGCCAGAGCCTCTTACCCTTGCGGAAATGTAGGACTCTTCTCCCTTCTGCAGTTTTTTCCTCCCTCTTATATGTCCTTGCAATGCCAACCATTAGGATTTTTAACTTGTCAGTAGAAAATAAAACCTTTCAGTCCAAAGGAGCTTCTGACCCTGTGCTCTTCTAACTTCTCACTGCGTCAGGTTAGCCTGGTTTCTGACTGCCAAAGGGGCACATTCTTAGTGTCTCAAACATGTCTTGGGGTAATTTTTCTTCCCTTTGTGTCTGACTACTGACCCATTTTGATCACCATATCTAACTTTGAAAATGTGATTTCTCAAAATTAATCTGTGGAGTATTCACACAGGACCCCACTTCTGAGAAGTGATAACCTGTGTGGCGTCTGACTCCACAGAAACTATTTGTAATGCCTGGAGCCTTGAAAACTAAGAGGGACTTGGATGAGAAATGCAAAGACAGAGTTCTTCAGTCATCTTATTAAACCAACTTTTTCCTGCTGCTTTTTTCTCCCTCACCCAGACCTTTCTCCTCCACTCAGATTATTAGGTCAGAAATATGGTCACCCTAACTCTCACTGTGTGAAATACATATTTAATGTCGAACAAGTTTCTTCTCTCCTTTTTTTCCTCTTTTGTAAAAGTGCCAGGCACTTTAGTGGGATTATAATAATGCACAGGGCAACGTGATGGCTCGCTTTCCAGGAGTTGAAGATGCCACAGGCATTCCTGGGCAGAGCTCATATTTCGGAGAGAGAAATGCTTAAAGATGAGCTTCTGCCTTGTCAACTCCCGCTCACCTGATCTGTAGGCGGCTACTTGCATTTCCTTGAATGCAGTGTTTGCTCCTGGGCTTGGAAAGTAAATAATCCCCAATGTTTACATTTTAAACCTTCAAGAAGTTATCTCAGGAAATAAATAGCCTCAACACATAAATTGCTGCCATGATTATTAATGTTACATTCTTGAAAAAATTAATATGTTAGTAAAGCTAAAATGCTGTTTTCTTCTTGGGTCTTTCGGTAGGATTTTTATTTTTTGTGTGCAGTATTTATGCAATAGCCATTTAAATGTGCTTTATTACTTAAAAAGCACTCATCTTCGGCATGTCTCACTTTCTACTTAATTGGCTTGGATTAATCAGACTTTTAGAATAGATCTTCGACATTCTGTACATGCCACGGGAATTGCCACGGCATCTGTTGTGACATGGAAGGCAGACTTTTTCTTTTCTGGGAAGTGAAGCTGCTCATTGCAAAAATGTTTAGGAGTGAAGCAGCTCTGGAGTAAAATGCTTTCCCATTCTTCAGCTTTTCATTCATTCATCTGGTCACCACTTCGATTATTATGGAGATTTGGCGCTCACCGCAAATTCGAAAGAAGAGATCAGAGTTAATTTTCCTATAGCAGTTTAAAAGTGAAATATTTTAGTCCCGATTTCTTCAGCAGTAGGGACAGAAGTAAAATTGATCTTTTACCTTGGAATACAGAGGAAAGGAAAAATTGGTCCCAAGGCTTTTGTTGTTTTGTTTAGTTTTTCTCCTTAGCAAATTGGTGTTTCCGTGTGGTAAAATGACCCTGGCTTCTCTCTCCTGCAAGATAGTTAATCAGTGTAGCACCTTTAACATCTTTCATTTTCTTTGGTTAGGTAGTTAATTCTAATCCAGGAGCAGTGCTGCAGAAGTGGAAGCGGAACAGGTTGCTGTGTGTACCGTTAGTTTTCGTCCAGCCCTTTTATTTCCTGGAGTTTAGCTGACAGCTGTATGCGTGCAAGTGCTCAAAGATGAAAGTATAAGGAGGCTTATTGTAGTATTGATAGTAAGAGTGAAAAACCAGGAAATCTTACTGGTAGTTTTACCAACTAGTAATTCTTTGATTTATTTTTTGGGCGTTGACTGGTTCTGAGACTGTAGTAGATGCTGGGGAAAACGTGGTCTCAGAGGCATTACAGAACTTTTACATTAGTGGGGATGACAAAGATTAATCAAGTAATCCCACATATAAATATGCCCTTAGAACTATGACAAGTGTTGCAAACATTCTAGAATTTCTAAGTGGAGGATTTGACCAGGTAGGGGGATTAAGGAAGGCTTCTCTGAGGAAGTACTGAGATCCGAAGCATGAGTAAATGTTAGTGAGGTGAAGAGGAAAGGCATATTTGAACTAAATGGGAGAACTCTGTAGAGGCCCTGGGGGAGTTGACATGGCAAACAGAAGGTGCTGGAAGTATTCCAGTGAGGTTGCAGCCGAGAGAGAAGGAGGAGTCCAATATAAAAGCCAGCTAGATAGGAGGTCAGGGAGCAAATTTCCCAGGACCTGTTAGACCTCCTTAAAGAGTGTAACCTTTATCTTAAAACCTATGGGAAGTCTTTGGAGAGGGATTTAAGCAGGCCAAGATCAGATTTGCATTTCAAAAAGAGCACTTTGGCTACTTTGTGAAGAAAGGGTTGGAGGGGTCAGAACAGATTGCTGCATACCAGTTCAAAGGCCACTACAATAATCCAGGTTAGAGAGGATGCCCTCCTGGGCTAGGGTGGTGATGGGGAGATAAAGATAGGGATCTTTTGAAGAGTAAATATCAACAGTAGTGGGTCGAGGATTGAATTTTGGTGCAGATTGACAGGAGGGGGTGTCAAAGATGATTTCTAGATTTTGTGTCATATTCAAGAGGATGAATGGTGCCTCCATTCACAGGATGAGAAATTCTGGAAGAGGACCAGACCTGAAGGGAAAGGTCAGGAGTCTTAGTTTGGGCAGGTTGAGTACCAGATGATGATAAATAAATTACAGTTGATTCGCAGAACATAAAGCTATGCAACCTTAAAATGTGGTATCATGTAAATATGCTTAAGATACATGCTGTGTGGAAAAAAAGTGTGACCACATTATGTAAAAAAGAGCTTGATATGTCTATGTCTCTGTGTATATATCACAAACATATGTCTGCATATGACATAGACTATGGAAAGATGCAAAGGCATGAAGAGTGGATGGATATCCAAAGCAGTGGTGTTGGAGGCATAACCATAGGCATGCAAGAGGGAACTTTTTATTTTATACCCTCCTGGTTATACTATTTGAATGTATTACAATGAGAACATACAGCTTCTGTAATAAAAATTAATGGCAGTTCCAAGTAAACACCCAATATGAGAGTATTTCTCTTTCAGAAGTTTCTTAACTGGATAATCTTCTGAGCATTATTAATATTTTATTTTTGAACAGCATGTTTTCCTACAGTTTTACTTCCCTAATCCAGTAGCTCTTACACTTTGCCTTTTAATCCTTTTCCACTAGATTGCACTATTACACTAGATTTCACATAGTCTACGTACTATTTTGTATTCTGCCTTTCACTAATTTTATTAATTTCAAAACAGTCCAGTATTTTGCAGATGAGGACATTAAATCGTAACGTGCATGTAACTACTGCATGTTTTATGTATCCTTTTTGTAAAGGGTCCCACCAGTGCTCCTTATTCATCCAGTATTTCTGAGATAGAACACAGATAGTACTTTCACCAGACAGCGGAAATCCAGTATATGCCTTTGTTGGGCTCTTGGAGCAAAGAGTAAAACTGACAAGAGGACTGGATAACCCTCCCTTCTCTATTAACTGTTTTATCAAACCAACACTTCTTTTGTTGGTCTCTTATTCTTTCCCCCAATTTTGGTATATGTAATGTAAAGCTGAATCTTTGCCCATGCAGTTTTTGCTTTTGTTACATTGTTTCCTTAGAATAAATACTTTTAAGAGTTTACAGGAGTCAGAAGGTGCAAACATCAGTATAATTGCTTCTTATTACATCTGGCTCTGCTCAAAAGAGTTAAATTGCAGCTCTCAACCAGTATGCCTTGGCTACTGCTGGAAAGGCATACTTGCTAAGATGCCATCTTCTTAGCCCTCCAGGAGGCCATGTGGGGTTTGGGATGCTTGGAACCCCCATTGTCTCTGCTCATGAGTAACCTCCAGCATTTATGCCACTGTGCCATAGAAACATGACTTTTCATGTGTGAGAAAAATAAAAGAGAATGCTATATTCTATGATACTGACTGTAGTGATGATTTTTTTTTCATTTGAACATCTGTTTTTAAAAAGTCACATTTAAAGAAATCTAAAATTTCCTTCATATTAGTTGAAGATTAAATGTAGTATTAGCTTACCTTTTTTGAGGACATCACTATGTGCAAAACACTCTTTTGAGGCAATAAATGTATTATCTCATTTAAAACTCACAGTATCTGTACAAAGCAGGCCGCATTCTGTCTCTGCCCAAGGAGGAAACTGAGGTACAGATACACTGAATAAGTTGTCTAATGGACAAAAACTGAGATTTGAACCTGGACACTCTGTCTCCAGAGACTCTGATACTAAACACTACCTTTTGTACTGTAACTATATTTTGCTCTAAAATCAAGTATCTTCCCTAGGTACTGTTAAAATCCTAAAATTCTAATAATTTTTAATTTTATCAAAAAATAATTACTTAATGTTCTGCCCTGCCAGGCTCTTCTGTTTTAACCAAGTGTGGAGGCTCCTTATTCTGGCATTCTTGGCTTACACATTTGCTGTCACTTTTCTGTTAGGAATACCTTTTCCTAACTCCCTTCAGAGTTTGAGGTGAACAGTCTGCCTCAGCCAAGTCTTTTTTCTCCATAGGTTCAAACTAACTTTTTATGCATACACACACACACACACACACACAGGATTAATTTCCATAGGCATTGTCTTACTGCTAGCTATTTTAAATCCAGCAGCCAAGGGAAGCTTATATTTTTTTCTACAAAGAAAAATATGTTGAAGATGACCTGCTAATAAAAATAATATATCAAATTACATAAAAAATATATAGTTTACAAATTGCTTTCTTATTTAACCATTTGGGGGTGGTATTGACCAGTAAATTACACGAACTTTGCAGTCAGCCAAAAAATGGGTCCAAAATCCAACTCTGCCATTTACTGGACATGTGACCTGGGGTAGGTTACATCATTTCCTAAGACTTCTTATCTTCATTGCAAAATGGTACTAATACTACCTACTTCGCTTAGTTGGTGATGAAAGGATGAATTAGCTAATATGTATAAAACCCTTAGTACAGTGCCTTACACTTAGCATTCAAAACATTGTAGCTAATGATAATGTCAACTAACATTTTCCAGAGAGAAAAATATTAAAACAATATTTTAATATAAGAGACAATTTAAAAAGCATTAAGGATAGTTGCATAAAGGAATAGAAGAGAAGATGTAGAAGGCAGGAGAGAGACACGGTGACATGGGGAATTGAGACAGAAGGGAGGAGATGGAGGGAACCTGAGGTATGTATCCAATTTAGGAAAATAAAGTCTGACTCCTTCAAGTAAAATGAAGAGAGACAGATGAAATAGTGGACAGAGAAAGACTTGACAGTTTGATTCTAAGATGAGTGTGTTAATCAGATTAAATTTCATTTGGCATATCCTTCTGTTTACTTGGACAGTGATGTCAGAGTAAGTTATTATTTATTAGTTCTATCCCTTGACATCCTGATTAGCTCATCAGCAATCAGTCACTATTCACAGCTCTTCAACTGCTTTTATTAAACAGCAAAGCCCTCTTCCCCCAGTCAGCAAATTATTCTGGTTTGGGAAAGAGTAATGTCTTTTCCGAGAGTGCTTGCCCCAGGCCAGATGAAATGTAGTCGTGCTGCTACAAGACTCAGAATGAATCATGGAATCTTAAGAGAAATTTTAAGTATTCTATGGTTTCTAGGGAATTTAAGGGCATGCCAGCCACCTTTGGATTAGTGCAGGCTTTGATGATTTTCAAGAGGGAGGGAGGATTGAGCAATTGGTTAAATTGTATACCTCGATATGCTGGCTGATTCTGTGAATGTCTTCTTAGTTTGGGCTGTATAAACACAGTATGCACGTTATTCTTTGCTTTTGTGTTTATGAATTAGAGCAAAACTCACATCCAGGTGTATTTGTAGCATAGATTATCCTGAACCCAGTGAGCACAGTGGAGTTCCTTTCAAGATTTCTGAGGATGGTCCATTATCTTTGGAAAGAGTCCAAAACCAGTCTATGCAGGTTGACGGTTTTTTTTTTTACATATTAGATTTAATCATGAAAAGTTATGTATAGAATAAATATTTTTTAAATTGAGTCATATTTTCCTGAGGAAATTTGTTCTCACAGAAAATAAAAAATGCTTTCATCCTTTTCTGGTGAAAACCAAACATTAAAATACAAGCTTTTTTTCAGTGAATATTTCACATTTGTCAGTGTACAAATTACAGTAATTTTCTATACAAGAAGTTAGTCGAGTGTATCCATGATCTTGGACATACAATTAAAAGCAAATAACTTATATCCATGTTACTGAGATTTCTCCCTCAAGGTGTAGGACTGGAATATTTAAGCAGCACACTGTGTGGCATTGTGTCTTGCCTGTAGTGACATTGCCTGGCAAGTAGAGCCATAAAAAGTTGTCTTTTTTCTTAGATTTATGAGACTTTGGTCTTCTGTGGTCAAAGTAGGACTTAAGATGAATCAACGTGAACTTTGAAAACATGAATATGCTTAAAGCAGTGCTGGCCTTAAAATGGAGTGATATTGGTGGGGTGTGTTTAAACTATTTTATCCTACCTGTATTTTTTAATAATTTAGGCACCTATCAAGCCTGTCTTTTGAATCCTATAAAAGCTAACTAGAGTGCCCTTATGTAGGACCAGGGAATTAGGAGCATTGATATGCTGGCTCACCTGGCAAGGAAGTGCTGTGGTGTTAAATCTTATGCTGGGTTAGTCAAGTTCTAAAACCCAGAATGTAAAACCAAAAATCCCGTAGATTTAAGTTATCCTTGTAAATCCTTTCAATTGCCTATAAAGTACAATATGTATAGTTTTGTATGTATGATATATACATTTTGTATGTATGTATATAACTTGGAACAATAATTCTTATGTACAACATAGTCTGGGTTCAATAATTGTAGACCCAATTATTGAACAATAATTCTCATGTACAACATAGTCTGGGAACCACTGGGCTCAAATAAAGGAAGGCACAAAAAGGGTACTGTCTGGACACGCAAGCCATTCTTTATGGTAGCTGTCCAGTCCATGGAGAAGTGGAGAATTCTAAAGACTGCCTACTTGCCTGCAGGATTTACTCCGTTCTGTTGTAAGATCTAGCCTTTATAATCTTCAGATATGTTAATAGATTCGTTTGGTTTTGTAAGGATTGAACTAGACAATAAACATAAAAGCACCTTGCTCAGGACCAGGTGATGTGATGGATATAAATCTTAATGTTGCCTGTCAGGCCCACAGATGTACATTGTTCATCTTCAACTTTCACTTTGGAAAGTTGTAGAGAAGAATTTGGCCACCTGCTTTCTGTCTTTATAGGTTGGGCCTTCCCACTGTTCAGCAGTGACATGTTCTTGCAAACTGGCTTCGTCTATGGGCCAGCTGAAGGCAGAAGTGGGTGAAGTTTTTAGTTCTAAGGTCAGCCCTACTTTTGACACATATGATGTATGTGACTCAGTTGAATATCCTATATAACCTTGGGTTTTGTAGGGCCCCTGTTGGTCTTCTAGAGTATATTATTTGTGTATAAGAATCACCTAATGAAATTGTGTAACCCACTTGCCTAGATTATCCATCGTGGAGTCATGAATGTATGTTTTTGGGTGCATGCGGTTATGTGTTTTTAGAAAACTATTCTGTGCTTCTCATGTAACTATCATGTTGCCTTTGGAACCCAGTGATCAGGAGAGCCCTTGGGGGGTACATATTTTGCCACAAGAGATTGTGAACATTTCTGATCCTATTTTAGCTTAAATTATTTAGGAAATGACTACTGTGTTTTTCATACAGATTTAAAAGGACGTAGTTTCACTTACTAAGTGAATCAACCATTTATTAGGTGAGTCATCCGTAAGATTCATCTTTTAGTAGACATAAAGTTAGCACCCTTAAGTTTATATATTTTAAAAATTGAATACCAAGTCATTTATTTGCTTCGGTAGCAGGGTCTTTGATTTCTACCCCCATGTATCACTGAAATGATCACCTAAGGTTTTGTTTGCTTAGTTTATTTTCAATAACTTGGTTCTGAATTGTAATCGTTTTTTTATTTTGAAGGGAAGTTGGTATTTCTTAGAATTTAGTTTAAGTTCAGAATTTTACTCAAAATTCAGTTTGAAAAGGAGACACATATTTCATCTCTAAGGTGAGGAGTTTTAGCATCAAGCTTCCTGTACCCCAACAAATGTTGCTGTCTTCACTGTCTTTACCTCTGATTCATGCATGGTCCCACCCATTCTGTTTTTTCTTGGATTGTGTCTCATCAGTTCTGCTCCTTTTCTTTCTCCTTAGTCTCTTTCTCTCTTTTTATCCCAGTTTATGAACAAAATCTGTTTCCCCACACTCAAATAACCAGCCCTTCTTTCCACCTTGCTACTCCTCAGTCTGTCACACCATTTTATCTCTTTGCTTCCTATTCTGGCCAGTGTTCGTGAAAGACTAACTGTGCTGCATCTACATCTTCATCTCTTGCAGTTTGGCTTCTACTTGCACCGCTTTATTGGAACTCCAGTTTCTAAGAGTCACCAGTAACTTCTCACTTTCACATCTAGCATTCTTTCCTATATTCTCATCCTCTTTGACCTTTTTGCAGGATGTGAGGATATTGCTCACCCTCTCCTTGCTGATATCTCTTCTGTCGACATACGGGACATTTCAGGCTTAGTTGTTCAGCCTCTCTGACCGCCTCATCTCTTCTTTGCTGAATCATCCTCTGCTTTTGCTGTGTAAATATATTTATTAACACGTCTTCTGCCTATGCAGTCTCTCCCACTTTTTGTGCATTCCTCATTCCTTCTTGCTGCATTTCAACTCTAGAAGCTAGGACAAAACCGTGGAGTACATCCTGGGGGATTCCTGAACTGAGCTGATTCCAGAGGGAACATGCCTGGGATGGCTAGAGAAGGGAGAATGGCATGGAGACCCAATATTGTAGTTAGGAGAATGGCGGCAAATTCCAAGTCTGAAAGGTAAGGATAAAATATGGGTGAGGAAGCAGTAAGATTGGTAGTTTGGATGATGGGAAATAGGGTAGACAAATGGGTCAAGAATGTGAATGTGTATCTTCTTCAGATCACTGTGTTCATGAGGGACTGATGAATGTTACTAGGGAGCATGATTTCTTTAAGGAATTGCGCTAGGGCTTTAGCTTCAACAATCATTTCTCTGGGGATAAACTTCAAATCTATATCTGAAGCGCCATTAGATTCTCTTAGGAGCCAGAGCTCTCTTTCCATCTTTCTCTTAAATGGTTTCACCTGAATATCCAACTAGTAACCTAGTTTCACATATCCCCAATTTAGTTTGTTCTCTTCCTCCTCAAACAGACCTCTTTTTGGGGTTCCTAATATATCAACTGTTCTGTGTCGTTCTGGATCAAAAATTCAAAGCCATTTTGATTTTCCTTTTAACTAATCCACATCCAGCAATTTGAAATGTACTGTCAGTATTATCTCCATTATGTGTTGTAAACAGTCCCACCTTTACTTTACTTTTGCTTCAACTGTTGATTTTTGGGTTGACAACTTCCCTATACTCCAGAGATACCTGCCCATTTAGTATCCCCTAATCCCATTGTATTCATTGCTGCCAGTGTAATGTTTCCAAAACTGAACTGTGAATTTAAGTCACTCTTAATTTATCACAACATTCCTAGCCAGGAATAATTTCTTCCCCCCTCAGTGTTTTTGTAGTACTTAGGTGCTTTCTATGATTGTGTGTGTATGTGTAATTTTATAAATCTATATACACACAATTATATGTATATACAATATATATACTATACATATATATATATATACACATAATATTATGTATTACATATTTCTGTACATGAATTATCAATCCCTATAGATTGTAAGCTCGTTGCGGGGCAGGTATTGTGTCTTCTTTACCTTGTATCCCCATATATTCTGTGTACTGACATGCAGCAAATATTTATTGAATGGAATTAAGCAGCTAGCTGGGCTGGAAGGAATCTGAATCCAGTTAATAGTAGGTGATTTGTAGTAGTCATTTTAATTTAACATTAATTTCATTTTTTGTGCATTTGTTTTATTCTGAAAAGCTTTTTTATTAAGCTGTGCTGATGGCATAAATGGAACAGTTAACTGGAAGACCAAACAGGCCAGCAATTTTATTATCAGCAGAAAAATGACTCCTGGGAAGAAAGATGGTGAGTTTAGGTTGTAAATCTAAATCCCTTTTGGGGAGTCAATTAAATGTCTGCTTCCAATATTCCTTTTGCTTTTTCACTCATGTGTGAATTTTTTTGGTAAGTCAGTCTGAAAAAAATCAAGTTTTGTTTTTCTAATCTCCTAAAAACTTCTGATCCTCCGTGTTCTTAATCCATTATTTTTCAAGTTTTTTTTTCCTTTGCTATAGTTTTGCAATTTTTTTTTAACTAAAAATATTCTTGTTTTTAACCTGTTGCTACCCCTTACTTGGTCATTGGCTTGCCACTTACAAAAACTCTCGCGGTGTGGTTATTGTAACAATTTATAATGTTGAAAAGAAGTACACTTAACCTAAGATATTTAAAATTAAACACCGTTTATATAACCTTACAAAAATGGTCATAAATATTTGGCTAATTGTAGGTGACTTTTTGAATTATTATTATTTTTTGCCAAACCAAATTGATATGTTTTGCTTTTGCTATTAAATAATTAGATGACACTTGTTTTCTGTTGGAAAGATGATCTGCCCCTTGAATGATTGCTTGTTCATGCAAAATTTTCCTTCCTTATCTATAAATGTGTCCGTTAGCAATATGGCAGGACCTTTGAAATAATGCATTTCATCAGGGAGATTTCATTAGGGAGAAAAAAAAGGGGCAGGACTTACTTACTCACGAAAAAATTAGCTGTTTTCAAAATATCAATTATCATCATGACCCTTCACCTAATACTTCTTCATTATTTGTCTTGACAGTCCCTCTTACTTCTGCCCCAACAACCATCGCATGAACACACACACACACACACACAATTTGGGGCATAGATGGTCATGAGCAGTAGCAGAATTGTAGCTTGGTTTCCATAACTCTGCGGAAACTGAAGTGTCTATAAAATAACAATTTAGAAATATTTTTAAAAGAACAGTAATTTTATGAAATAAAATGGCCTAATGCCAGATAAAGCCTCCTGAATACCTTGTAGGAGTAATTCCTGGCTTACCACATATTCTTCATATATCCCTGAAGTTGGGGGTCATTAACTTCTTCTAACTACACCAAATTATTCCTATGTCCAAATCTATTTTACAGTAGGACAGAGGCTCCCAATATCTTTTTTTCCCAAAGGCCCTTTTCAGGGCCAAACAACTACTCTCCCAACATGCTTTGTACTCTGCTGTCTTTTGAAGCAAACCCACAAACACCTATGCGTTTTCTGAAATTTCATTGCTAATATCTGTAAGAAAATAATGGAGTTTCATAACACTAAGTTCCCCTGAAAAGATCACAAACATTTGTTTTGAAAAGCACTAGATACACTATTCTAAGACCTAAGCCCATTGTCCAGTAGTCCTTTCCCCACACTTAGATATTCTCAAGGGATTCTCCCTGCTTCCTTGAAGGAAATCCCTCTGACTACCCTTACCTGGCTGGTTCCTTTATCAGGCTGCCAGCCTTCAGCTTTTTTGGCAAACCCATTCTTCCTGTTCTCTGATCTCTCCAGCTGTGGGCCCTGGACGGTCATTTGCAGTGGACTTCTGTCCCATCATATCCCAGGGTCTTGGGACCTGCTTTGATTCCAGGTCCCCACATGAGATCACCAAAGACTCTTCCTCTCCACTTCACACTATTTTGCACTAAAATACAGTCATCCTTTCCCCTTTCTTCAGCTTCTTCTCTTTGACTTTTATCCTTCGAACTTCTATCCTCTTTGACCATGTCCCTCCATTTCCTGTTGCTTTGCCAAAAAAGTACTCTCTAACCAGCTGGAAACCCTGCTGAGTCACCTACTCTGGTGCTGTACTTAATGAAAGATGCTATTTGAAGACCTTTACATATAGCATTTTCAAGAATCTCCAAGAGATGCTTGTCTCTTCCTATTTCAAACTCATGCTCAACATACCTCAAACTGATTTTTCTCCTTAGAACCTGAGCAGTAAGTGCAGTTCTCACAATAGAAATGACCAATAGTCTTGAATTGACTGAGGTAACCAGCTCAGGTTACCACATTCTCCTATTCACTCAGTTTCTCTTGAACTCATCCTTTACCTTCTTCTCCCTTCCTGGTCTCCTTGTACAGTTTAAATCCTACCATTTATAGTTCTGTATTATCAAAATGTCTTACACAGAGACTAATACGTTTCATCAGTTGTATGAGGAGAATCGTTTCAAGTAGCTTTTCTAGCAAGGCCATTTTAAATGCTATCTCAGATATCAAATGTTCTTTTGGGATGTTCTTGACCATGAATCCCAGTCATCTCTTTGTGACAATTTCAAACAAGAGCACAAAAGATTATAAGAGCATTTAAAGAGCATTTATGTTGTGAAATAAGTTTAGCAATTGAATTTTTTTGTGTGACTTTCTTTTTTAAATAATGTTCTAGTTCTTACTTTAGCAGTGGGATGCTCTTGACCATGAATCCCAGTCATCTCTTTGTGCCAATTTCGTGAGAGAGCACAAAAGATTGTAAGATCATTAATGTTGTGAAGTAAGTTTAGCAATTGTATTTTTTTGTGACTTGCTTTTGAATAATATTCCAACTCTTAACTTTTACAATAGGATGGTACCTCTTCTGTAAATAAGATTTAGAAGAATTTGGAATGTCTCAGACCAACACATTTGATGTCATTCTACTTGGAGACACATGAAGTCATTACGAAAATCATAAAATCATTGGATTCTTTTCTCTTTTTCCTGGGGTGGGGGTAGAGAAACTTAAAATTTACCCTTGGAATAATTTGAATATAAACAAAATAAGGCTTCACTTTACTCACTTATATACTTAAATAAAAATCTGCAAAATTCTCCTTACTTACTTAGGACAACTTACTTCCTAAAATGGTTTAGCCTTAGTTTTACAAATGTGGGCAAGTTGGGGTTCCTATGGCCAGGATCCTCACTGAACTTAAACCACCTGATGATGTAACTGGCCTGCTGCTAGGCTACCGCTTCCACACCTTTAGCCAATAAGCTATTATTGCACTATATAGAGAGCTTGGCCCAGTGCTCCAGGTGGAGGCAGAGATGCTAGTGCTTGACCTAATGCTGGGAGAGCAAGCTGGGTAATAAACCCTTTCACCCCAAAGAACGTTTTGCTGTCAGTTTCTTTGGTCACATTGAATCCATAGTGAACTTGCCTGGGGCTGAAACCCATTGGCAAGACGACAGATAAACTTGGGTTTTTTTTCCTTAAAAAACAGAGTCAAAATGATCATGTCCTCATTTCCTAATTATTCTCAATGTAAATGTTAAACACGAATTTACAGGAGAGCAAATGCATGCCAATTCTGATTGGTAGTATTTATCAGGAATCCTGGGTTTAGAATGCTGAGGTCATATCCAAGTAGGAATTAATGCTATGATCTGTCTAAATAGTGAAAGATATTTGTCAGGATGCTGGTGACATCTAAAGTCCTTTTCAATTGCAGTGGTCTGTAGGTCTGAGTATATTGATCACTAATAAATAATGGTTCACAACCACTTTTTAACTGACATCTTAAAAAAAAGCCCAACAAAACAAACACATGTGATCATTGTATGGAAAATTGAGATTCTTAACTCCAATTTATAAAAGAATTCATCAAGTGGTATCTATTGGGGGAAAAAAAAGATCTCACAAAGAAACCCTTCTCCATTTTGTAGAAAAAGACACAAGTAGTGGTTTCTCTTCTACCTCATGCAAAGAAAAGTGCCCACATCACTTAGAGGAATGTAAGTTAATGCCTTCCATGTGATGAACTTACAGCCTAGGCACGAACTCTCTGAGACTGAAGGAAAGGCATGAGCTGACCATGCTAAATGAATGGCCTCTAGTGCTTTGATGTTGCATAAAGTCAAAGGTGAAGGGGCAGACTGCTGAGAAAAGCTTTTGATTCCAAGCCAAGATTTATAAAGCTGGATTGATGAAACATTAGGTAAATCTTAGGAAAAACAAAACAAAACAGGTTGGGTACCTGGTTAGAAACTGGTGGCTTTCAAAATACTGTTCTACAACAATTATCTGGATTAGTAATTAAAGTTCAATTTTACTATAGAAATAATATATTAAAAAATAAATTAGGAAGGAAACCATAAATATATTAGGCTCTGAAAACCCTGAAATGAGTTCTCTTGATGCTGATAGCAAGTGGGATTCATCTCCTATTAATTGTCCTGATTAATTGGTAGCAGCTTCTTGGAGAGCCATGTATTCAATAAAGACCTGTTAGCTGTGAAACTGTAAAATATAAGTTTTATTTTACCTGTCAATACTTAACGATTTTTAGTTATCATCAGGGATAATAATTTAGTGAAATAGGTTTAGCAATTGTATATTTTGTGTAACTTTCTTCTTAAATAATATGCCAGTTCTTATCTTTAACGGGATGGTGTCTCTTCTGTAAATAGCATTTTGAGGAATTAAAATATCTGGGTGCTTAGGCCAAAGTTTATTTTAAAAGCTATACAAGAGAAGTGGCTACTCAGTACTATCTTTACTTCCTAAACATATTTTAAAATCTTCATCGTTCTTATCCTCAGATATTTTTTCCCAGATGATACTGCTATTACAGCAATACTAAGAAGAGTTGGGAAGTATGTCCTATCTTGTTTAAGTAATTTGCACTCAGTTAAATCACCTTGGTCATGCTTCCCAATGGATAGCTTAGAATTCTCTTATCATTAGAGGCAAATTTACCAAATTGAAATGCTTTAGAAATAGACTTTAATATCTTGTTAATAAATTACTTATTAATTATAGTGTGTTATAATAGTCTTAGGTTGATTTAGCTGTTGTTAGAGGTAGTAGATCTTGTAATCAATAGATCTCTTTGTTTAAATTATGCAGTGTATCTCCCATATGTCAAATATGTAAGAAATTATTTTATACAACACAGTAAATCCATTCATTTCGATTTGACAGTTTTTGTTTATATAACATATGGGTTGAATTAAGACTTTCCATAGTACACTTACTTATTTTTTAATTCATTTAATACATGGAATTTATGCTGCCATCTCCTCAAGTAATGGCTATATCCCAATTATAGGAAGATCATCTATTCAGAAGTATACTGCATCAACTAAGAACCAGGAAATATGCCACAAAAGGGTCTTTGGGTAACCAAAGTAGATGCTACAAATGCAGGTTCCTGTGTTTTACCTCTAGCTGAGCCCTGAGAGCAAGGACAATACATATTTGTTCTCCCTTTAACATGCAATCCCACCTCATTTGGTAGTCTAGTTTCTAAACCTGCAGTGGATTAATAACAGCAAATTAGAAGGGACAGAGAAGCTGCTATGGGAAACATACTGTTAGCGATGAGAAATGACAGCTGACTACTTCTCTACAGAGAAGAAAACAGAAAATCTATAAAACACACAACATTAAAAAGCATTAACAGACTGGGACCAGCTAGTGTTAGTGTGATCAGTAAATGACAAAGCAACCAAACAGAAGGGCATCACTGTATAATAGAGTAAAATGCAATAATCGATGTGCTAGATGATGATCTTATACTATTGTGAAAAAGGATCGACTGCTGGCTACTTTATAGAAAACTCAGCTCTCTGAAATGATTCCTTCCTTGGGGTTCCTGGTAAACTGAGATTTTACTATATTCTCCTAAACCTTAAAAATTAGAAAATGATCATGTAAGTAATTAATTTGCTAATAAAGCATCTACGAGAGATACATGTAAGAGGTACATAACAAAGGTCATCTGGATGTGACAATACTTTACGACTTCCTTAAAGATTTCAGAGGAAAGATGTCTTTAAGACTTAAATCTAGCGAGGCCTTGAAGAGTCTCACACTCAGCTAGGTTATCTTTATAGCCATGCACTTGTCCTTGGTGATGCAGAGAAAGACTTGTAAATGTTCTCTGAACTTTTCCATAGAGAAGAGACTTCATATGTGCCTGTGCATATGTATATATCATTAAGAATAATCATTGTAATAATTGTGAAGTTATATGCTGTAGATTCATTAGCAATGCACCACCATAATCCTTTCAAAATTTAATGTTTACTAAATACATCCAAATTTGCTTTTGTTTTTAAGTAATTGCAAATAAGCACACAAATGCACACCCTGGTATTTTCATCATGATGCTGCCTCCGTAGGGAGAAAATTTCAAATGGACTGTTAATAAAGAAGACAGAATGTTACTAGCTAGCATGAGGTCCTACTTTATTGCTACCACCATCACTGTCTGTTACTTGGTTCTTGGCTCTCTGCTGTCACATAATACACATTGTCAGGATGGTCTGTAGTTACTATATCTGTTGACTAAAATATACAGAGAACAATTTTTTGAAAAGATTTTGGAGCCTGATAATAGGGGCATTGAAGTTACATTTAGATAGGGTGAAATAATTACTGTGGCCACCTGCCTGTATACCCTTTTGCCTTTCTTAAATCAGGTATGTATTTTTTTCCTAAAGCAAAACAAAAACTCTGTTACTTGTAACTACCTGTCTTCAGTTTTCTAATTTTTGCAAATCTAGCTATACTTGCTGGTTTGAAGATGATGTCTTTGACCCCACCCCCACCCCAATCAGATTTGCAGGGATTTAGCCACCTGGGTTCTAATTTCATTTGTATCCAGTGGCATGTGTTTCCTGTGGTAATGGATTTGCAGCCCTAGAGGACTGCAAAGTTATTCGATACACAGAGAGGCCAGTCCCTGTGACCTCCGCAAGATCAGCATGGTACTACAAACATGTATATTTCAGAGATTATTAGATTTGAGGACAGTGTTTAAATTTTATTTTTATGATGTGCTTTTAAGGAAAACAATATGCTTCAAGTTCACTCTTAGGGAGCACTACCTAGACTTATGGTGAAATGCAACATGTGTCAATTTAGTAACAACCTTTGTTCGTGATGTGCAGACCCTATCAGCATTGTTTACACAGCTCAAGTTTGGAACAAGAGGCTATAACTTCCAGTTCTCTGTGTAACTTGTTGTTTTCAAAAGGAAGCTAGGTGTAAATACTGCCCAAATAGTCTGTGTCCCAGGGCTCTTAACGAATGGAAAGGTAAAGGTGAAATAGTTCTCTAAAATGTTGTGTCTATGCCCATAATTTAAACTGATGCTGCAGAAAGGAAGTATTATTTCACAAACAAAACATACTGGCTTAGTCCTTTTCCATTTCTAGGTGATGAACATGTCATACATCTGTATCATGCTTTTCTCAAAGAGAATGGCCTGCTATACTTAAAGTGAAGCAGGCTTGTTCTGTGCAGTTGCCACGGTAACTGACCAGCAAGTACGCAGTTGAGCAGATTGTAGAAAGGCAATTGAGTACGCACAAATAAAGAGATGGGCATGCCATCTCCAAACCCCGGAGGGCCATGGTTTATTGTGGTTTGGCTCTGTAGATCACAGAAATGTTGTTTTATGAAAGCAGAAACTGAGATGTTCTGGATTAGTCCTTGAGGTGATAGGCAGTGGCAGGTCTCCTTGTATGGTTCCACTTAAGGCATAGCCAAGGGCTATGTAGAAAATAGAATCATTTCAATATTATTTAATAGGAACAACATTTCTTTTTGCTTGATAAGCCAGCTTTTACCACCTACTGGCAGTAAAAACTAAGATCGGTTAGTAGTTTGTAGTGTAAATAGAGGATGTTGTAACCCATAAACTGCTATACCCATGTGAGAGTTAATTTAAGTTACAAAACTGAAATTTAAATTGAGTATTGTATACATTTAGCCCACAAACATGAGGTCTGGGTTTCCCTTTACAGGGCTTTATATTCAAATGTATTCATCCATTCAATAGGCTTTGATAAAATTCCTCAGCTGTGCCACATGCCTTCCAGGTGCCAAGAAAATGACAAAGGTAAATGAAATGCAGTGCTGGACATCAAGGTGTTTTTAATCTTTAGAAGGAATAAATTAGATAAGCACTGAAGAAATTCCTTCACATTATTCAAAATATTCCTATGCTTTGGTTACAGGAGCATGACCTAGAATTTAAATACCTTTACATGTGAAGTAGGATAAATTCTAAGCAGGAATTCATAATTATCCATATGTTGACCCTTCTTCCCAGTTTTTTGCCTCTTACCTAATATACCCCAGGACCTAGAATCACTGACTTAATTCCCTTCCTTGAAAGGACCTGTAGTATCCTATGATTGTGTCTTGCACATTTTGACCACTAATATTCCTGAATTCCCCATTTCTGAGTTTAATCTTGGTAGTACTTTAAGAGCCATATGGAATTGCACTTCCTATATAAATCTTTGCAGATCTTTTCAGCCTTCATTGTTCATCACCATGTGTCCAGGTATTGGCCAGAGCACTTTATACCTCTGGGACCATACCTATTTCAGTAGGCATTGGTCTCTCGAACCAAATGGTGAGCTCGTGAAAGGCAGGGACTTAGTCTCCTTCATCTCCATATTCTTCACAGCACCTGGCAGTCAGGGCACGTTGTGGAATCCAACTGGTAAAAAATCTCAAATTCTCATCCTTACAATTTTCTGTGATTCATTCATTCTCATTTTTTGGAATGGGATCATTTCCACAGGTGAGTAAATTGTTCTTGGGTAGAAGTTGGGTACTCTAAATGTACAATACAAAACAAATCAGGAAAAATTGAGTCTTTCTACATACCTATTTTAAACCTAACTTGCAGCTTCCTTCCCTCTCCTATAAAACCTTTGAAATTGTCTTTAGTCATAAAGCTATGGATACATGAAGCTACAAGCCAAATATTTTAGTTTAATTCCACATTTTTGGTAACCATCCACAAAGCCGCAGGGACAAGTTTTCACGGGTAAAGAAACATTTTGTCGGAGTTCCTATTTTTATATTGAAAAATTTACTGTCGGTGATCTTGCTATCCAGGGCTTTTAGTCAGTTATGAGCCTAGAGAGAGCAGCCTTGGGGTTCTTAAGGTTAATTACTACATTTACAAATCCATCAGCGCTAAGAGAAAGAACAGGCCTGATAGGGTTTATCTGTTTAATAATTGCAGCCTCTAGCCAATCAGGAAGATAGAAAACCAAAAGAGACTGTAGAGGTGACAAGGGTAATGGAGGTAATGTGTTGGTGGAGATGATAACAAGGAAAAACAATAGGTGGAAACTAATCAAACCAATTTGGCCATTTTAATGTACTCATATCATATATCTTGTGTAACCAGTAAATCATGAAATCTGTTGATTTCACCTAAAGAAATTATTTGCACTGAATTTTATTATGTAATTCTTACTGCTCATTTAGCAGGGAGCGTAAGAGAATAGATTATATTCTGTGAATTATTAAATGTCAAGATCAGGTAAAATGGAATAAATTGTGTCTAGGAAAAACAAGAGGAATAATACTCATAGAAAAAGTATTCAGTGCAGTTTTGGAAGTATATACAAAAGTCACCTTACATATATCAATGGTATTATATAGTCTGATGTGCTTTTTCTAGCAAACAGTTAACACAGTATAGACTCTTACCATTTAAAAATCACTCATTATATTTTACTTTGAAAAAAGGAAAAAGAAAAAAACTGTAGTTGATCAGTTTCTCATGATGTATTTTGTTGGTGATATTTTCAATAAAATGAAATTGTTAACCAGATATTATGGATGTCTTCATTATCTAATTAAAAATATTAAATGTGCCAGATTTTGTGTATATAGTATTTGAAGTCTCTAAACACACCAAACTGAAATAGTTGTTCCATGTTTTGTTCTAAAATCCCTTCCCTTTAAAACAAATTTCCTAACAATATCTTGCATGTTGCTTCACTCCCAGAAAATTCTACATAGTGAAACTCTTCTTTACAGTGTAAGTGAATCATCAAAAGCGTATCTCATTATTCATCCTTCTCTTATGTTTCCTCTGTTTTCAGTGTACACTGTTTTCTCAAAGGTGCGTTCTGATTGGGATGTGTACCCATCTGCGGGTGTCCTCTTTGTTCATGTTTTGGAAAGAGAGTGTTTTAAGGGGGAATTTCCACCTTACCCCAAACCTGGTATGTTCTTGGTGAGAAAAAAAGTGGTTAATTTACTTAATGTTTCTTTTTGTTCAATGTGCATAATCTATATGAAATATCAAATATTATTAACATATGAAATGGTCTGGATATATGATAAATTGGTTGTTGGATATTTCCCATTTTAAGATTAAAAATTTAATTATAGAAGGAGAGAATTCATTTTCAAATTCTAGAGAAAGTGTATTTCTGGTTTCTCAGTCCTGAGTTTTGTGCTTCTGACAAATGATCTAACTATATTCACATAAAAATAATTATAGCTGTACAGTTATGATTTTCCATATTAAGACTTAGATTCTTACATAGTATATTGATTTTTGGAAAATGTGCATTTGTTGTAGAAGAAAATAAAATATGATTTTAAGAGTTCCCAAAAAAGCTTTTATATGAGATAATTTTATATAATTTCATAATAATAAAATGGAGATTACTTTTTCTTTCAAAGTAATACAAAGTCTTATTTAATTCACTATTGGTTTAAATTATGTTATGTTGGATTGTCACAAGTGCCGTCAAATTAATGAAGATACAGAAAGAATAGCAAGAGAAAATATATTGTTATTACAACTCTTATTTTAGTAACAAATAAAAATGAATCATCTGAAAAGTGTAAGATTAGATTTAATATAAATATTATTTTTGTAGATTATATGATGAATAACATACCTGAAAACACTCATAAAATATAGTTAACCATGTTCTCACCAGCATTCAAGAAAAGGTAGTCTTTTCATCAATTACTATATTATTATTTTTTATTGAAGTATCATTGATATACAATCTTTTGTTGGTTTCAAGTATATAACACATTGGCTCAACAGTTATCCATGTTATTAAATCCTTACCCCCTCTAGTGCGGTTACTACACATAGAAAGATGTTAATGGAATCATTGACTATATTCTCCATGCTGTACTACTGTCCCCATGACCAGCGTATATTGTGATTGTGAATTAGTGTGTCCGTCTATCCCCCTCACCCTTCCTCCTTGCCTGCCTCAACCTCTGTCCTTTAAAAAATGTTTTCTTATAGGGCGTTTTGTGTTTGCAAAACTATATAAGTACACCTTTTGACAGCAGCTCTAACATTTGAGAAGAAAACATGTAGTTAAAAGCATAGCTTCCTGAGTTAGGCAAGATTAAATTCTAGTCTTACCACTTAATATGACTGGGAAGAAGTTGCTTAACATGAAATTACACATTCCGTCAATAAAATTAGGGCTAATAATAGTACTACTTGTATAGGTATGTTTGAAATCAGATGAAATAGTGCCTGTAGAGATCACACAACAGGCCCAGACACATATTAATAAATGTTGCTATTATTATTGTTTGTTACGAATAAATGTCATCAATACAGTTCTTTTGGATTTGGAACATCTTTTTCATCTTATCCTCTCATGTTTTAAAATTACATTAGTTTTGGTTTGATGATACTTTTATGATTTTGAGATATCCCTTAAGATTAGTTTGATGGTATCCAGCATTTAATGAAAGAAAGGCTTCTTAAGACAATAATACATCAACATGATTAGGGTTTTTTTTCTAAAAGATAGTTTTCTCATTGTTAGAACTTTCCATTCCTATGTGATCCCAGAAGAGAAGAAAAGAAAGTTTCCAAGAACATTGTATGACTCTGCTTTCTTTGTTGCATCAGATTTCTGGACAAACTAAACCACTAAAAGGGTTTTTTCTACATGAGGCTTTACTCTAAATTCTGAGATGAATTTTTTTTTTTTTGGTGTGTATTTCTATAAGTGTAAGAAAAAAGTTGTAGACAAATATTTTGATTGAAACTGCCAAAGTAACATGTATGAAAATAACTGTCTTAATTCTGTGTTTCTTATCTAGGTGAGATCAGTAATGATCCCATAACATTTAATACAAATTTAATGGGTTATCCAGACCGACCTGGATGGCTTCGATATATCCAAAGGACACCATATAGTGATGGAGTCCTATATGGGTCTCCAACAGCTGAAAATGTGGGGAAACCAACAATTATTGAGGTAATTTACTTAGAGCAAATTATATTTTCTTTTGTAATCTGAGTTTTAAATGTTGAAATTAAATTACATGGCAGTGGTTTTCAGCATTTTATGCATGGAAACACACTAGAAAATATTTGGAAATGTATCATTCCATTCTGTTCATCTACAGAGTTTTTTTTCCAGCTTTTACATATATATAAAAGCTTATGTGTATATATATATATATATATGGAAGCTAAATTAATGAAAAACAGTTAAGACATTTAAAAGAAATAGATTACTATAATATGAATTCTACTTAAGAAAATAATACAAACTCAAAACACTTATTTGCTCCATATTTTAATTTCAAATTTCATATTCATTGAAATACAGTCATTAAGCAGACATTTTACGAACCCTGCAATGTGCTAACACTACAATAGATGATAGTGATAGAAAGGTGAGTAACAGGTGAGTCCTGCCATGTCTTACAGTCCAGGGCATGAAGCACTAGCATGGAAATCTGTATTTAGCCAAACTGATAGAACATTAAAAATAAGAGGGTGCTGTTTCATGCAGAGTTGTAAGAGGGTAAACAGGAATTCAGAAGGAAGGTTGTCATAGGTAGAAGAAACAGCCCATCAAAATGTTGGCACTATAAACAAAGCCACATGGTCTCTTAGAACTACAGGTGTGACTAGAGGGCTAGCTGCACCCCAAAGGGCAAATGATGGGAATAGAGGTGTTAGTGTTGGTAGGGGCAGATTTTGTTTCTTTATTAGGGAACAGATCTTTGAGGGCTCTGTAAGCCATGCTGATATGTTTGGCCTTTATTGCAGAAGTGATGGTGATGTTAAAATTCAACAGATTTTTATCAGTACCTACCATTAAACTGAGAAGATACTAGAAATTAAAATAATAAAAACAATGTCATTGAACCTTTAATGAGAATTAATGCATTTAAAAAATATATGGATATAAAAAAACTGGAAGTGCTTCCCTGTTTACAAAATCCAGCAAATTCAGAATTATAATGGCAGTAAATGTTAGGAATGTCCTACTATCGTGTTAAGCCTTGATGCCTCCAGGATCTTAGATTCTAATTTAACTGTTCAATTGCGTAAGAATTACTGGCAGTGACCAGGGCAGCAGTGCAGGAACTGCTGCTGGACTTGCCAGGAGATGTAGGTCCTCAGTGGCATGTTTTCTACCTACTACACACTCTGAGGGGATTACATGCTTTGAGCCTTTCTCAAAGTTTTAATCAGACGTGGACTGTGAATATGAGTTTGCATGTTGGCCAAGAGAAGAAAGCATTTCTTTATTTGAATATGACTTTTCAATGATTTCTCTATATATTTGCTTCCTTAAGGCAATGGAGATATAAGATAGAAATACATGTAGATATAAGAAAGTTACTTTGAGCTATTGTCAAACTAATTTTTAAAAATATTTAGCAAAATTGTAAAAGAAATATATAAATGTAATTCACCACATTACTAGATTAAAGGCAAAAACAGCATAATCACTTTGATAGATGCAGAAAAAGCACTTAATAATGAATTCAGTGTCTGTTCTTGATTAAAAAAGACCTCTTAGCAAACTAGGGATAGAAGTGAACTTCCTTAACCTGATAAGTTATTTACCAAAAATAATAGCAAACATCATTTACTAATGGGAAAACCCTGAGGAATTCCATTTAAATTCAGGAACAAAATAATGACCCTTTCCACCACATCTGTTATAGAGTGTTTTAGAAGTCCTAGCCAGTGCAAAAGAGAAAGAAAAAGAAATTAAATCTGTATTTGTAAGGAAGAAATAAAATAGACTATGATATAAAGAGTCTGTAGACTATTAAAGTCTTAAGAAAGCCTAGCAGTAAGCTGTAGGATCAATATAAAAAATTAGGTTACATTTCTGTACATGAATAACAAGTACTGAGAAAATATGTTTTAAAATGAGAATTTTAAACAGTAACAAAAATAGTAAGGTACTAGAATAAATATAACAGAAGTTATACAAGATCTGTATGGGAAAAGTTACAAAAACTTATTGCTTTAAAGAATACCTATATAAATTAAAAGATAGTCCATTCAGGGCAATTCCAATAAAAACTGCAATAGACTTTTTTCTTGGAACTTAGCAACTAATTGTAAAATTTTTGAAGAAGATAATGGCCAAAGATGGTGAAGACATTCTTAAAGAAGAAAAAAAGGAAAGTTTTCTCTCCCTTCCAGATATCAAGATTTATTATAAATCCATAGTAATTATCACAAGGTTGCACTGGTAATGGGGATAGGCAAATGAACCAATGAAAAGAAGAGAAAGCCCAGAAACAGATTCATCTACAAAGGAGCAATATCACGTGTCTAAAGAGAACGTGCCACAGATCATTGAAGAAAAGGATGTCTGTTTATTGAATGGTGCTCAGACAATTGGTGAGCCATATGGCAAATATTAAATTAGATTCTTCACAGGAAGTACAAAACTCATCTAGATAGATTCAGGATTTAAATATGAAAAGCAAAATTTTAAACTATTACCTGAAAATGTGGAAGAATATCTTTCTGAATTTGAGGTAGAGAAGAATTTCTTAATGCCTAAACATTTTTAAGAGAAAAGGGTGATAAATTTTACTATATCAAACTTGTGGACTTCTATTTATCAAAAGAAACCATTAAAAAAAAAGTCCACAAACTGGAAGAAGATATTTTAAATATGTATAACTGACTAATGATGAGCATCTAAAACATAAAAAAGGATTCCTACAATTCAATAAGAAAAAGATGTGAACAGACATTTCACTAAAGAAAATACGTAAATATCAATTAAGTAAAGAAGCTTACTCTTATCAGTAATGAGGAATATTCAAATTAAGGTCACATGAGAATTTTGCCCTCAGGAAAATTCATTGTGAGTAGATATTGGAATTGTCATAACCACTTTGGTAAACAGTACAGAATATTTCACATAACTGAGAATCACTATACTCTAAGATCCAGCAGTTCCATTCTAGGTATATACCCAAAAGAAACACTTGCAGATGTCTACCTGAGGAGGTGTCAGTCATGCTCACTGAGCAATGTTGGCATAGCCAAACAAAACTCAGAGCAGTGGAGACCCAAAAGTCCACCAGCACTCAGAGAGAAAAGTCCTTCAGCAAAACAATGGATAAATTAATTGTGGAACAGTCCCACAGTATGTATTTACAGCAGCTGTGTACTTAGGCTTGCTCAGCAACATGGATTGAATGTTTCAAACATAATTTTGAATTAAAAAACAAGTCTCAGAAGACTGCATACAGCTTATGTTTTTGTAGAGCTCAAAACAAGTAAACAATATATTTTAAGCATACATACATTTATAATAAAACTATATTTAAAATAAATGGGATGATAGACACAAAATTCAAAATGACTACTACTTTTGGTTGGAGAGAGGCAAGGGGCTAAGATAGAAAAGAAACACCTGTATTGAGCCAGAATTC